>NC_141874.1:117812044-117963559 GCF_056163025.1 Triticum urartu | reverse complement strand
TCGACCAAAATGCAAGAAAATACGATATGCATGATGATCTAATGTATAACATTCCAAATTGAAAATTTGGGATGTTACAAACCTACCACCCTTAAAAGGAATCTCGTCCTCGAGATTCGGAGAGGCTAGCAAGAAAAGGTTAGGGTTTGGGGTCTTCTCAAAATCCATCGATCATCACACGGTGTCTGTGGTGCTACCACCCTTAGAATCATTGTTACTGTTCCATCAAAACTCATATACTCCATCCTTATTTTTGACAGTGTCGGTCTTCTCAGATCCTCGAGAAAATTCCTTCTCTGAACTCTTCTGGTAGTGGCATAACCTTTACCACAATTCTTCTATCCTTTTATTTTGGTAAGGTTATTCCGCGACTGGGTCTTTGTAGCTGACGGGTCTGGCGCCAAAACTAAACAACTATAGATATCTCATGGTGGTCAACCATTTATGGTTTCTCCTGCAGGAAATGGGTCTAGGTTGATCCTCACCTTATAACCTACGGTTGGCAAAAAGCTGCCGTGTACAAGGGAAAAATTCTTATACCATTCTAAGGCTTAAACAAGGTTTTGATCGTCGTCTCTCCACTATAGGTAAGTCACTCAGATTTACCATTCCATATAGCAAGGCGAACAATAAGAGTAAGTCAGTATGGTGATCAATCCATCCCGCACCCAAATCATTACCTTGTATACGGTTTAGCGAATCTCGCATTGTAACACTCAGCCATCCTCGCAAGCATTGCAGAATTTGTCTTGTCGACGAACCAAGTTCGGATAAATCCATAGATTCTGCAAGCCAAACAACCATCTATCGTTCCTTGACAACTCTCAGGTTTTGCGTTACTCCTATAAGATCGTCTACCGATAAGGGCATATCCTCTTCCAGGGTTTTTCCTTCAGCAAGAATGTGCTTGCTTCTTGGCAGGTCCTGGGGCTTGCGGGTTATGGCACATCTCATCACTTGCAAACCTTGAACTCTTCATCGGGGCAGCGGATATCTAATCCAACATCCAACTTCCTAGTATTCTTAAATCCATCCAATTGCACTGTCTTCCTTCTATTGGCACCAAACTAGGACATGTTTACTCAGACTCATAATGGAGTTTCCATTGATCCATATTTTCCAACATCATACCTCCTTTATATCCAATAGTAATTCATCTCTTCATCCTCGTGGAATATCCCTCATACCGAGATAAAAACTTATACTCATGAAGTCCATATTCCACTTCGTGGAACATCATTATCCTTTCCGCGGTCAAGCGTCTTTACAGGAGAATATTGGCCATCTCTGCATGGCACTTCTTCAACTGGGAACCGTGAAACACATCCTGAACTCCTGACAGTCCTTCGGGTGACTCCAACTTGTTGGCCACTTCTCCCATACGCTCCAAAACTCGGTATGGTCCTACAAATCTCGGGGCAAATTTTCCCTTAACTCCAATCCATTTAACTCCTCGCATAGGGGACACGCGAAGACATGCTCTGTCTCCAATTTCATAAACTACCTCCTTGAGTTTTTGAGTCTACATAACTCTTTTGCCTGGACTGAACTACCTTCAGTCTATCTCAAATCAACTTAACATTCTCTTCTGACTCCTTGATCACATTTGGTCCAAACAACTGACGGTCTCCAACTTCATCCCACATAATCTTGGGGCATCACACATATCGAGACAAAACTCGTATTCATTTTGTTCGAAATCCACTCAGTGGAGTATGCTTATCTTTTCCAGGGGTCAACGGTTCTTACAGGGTACTACCACCCTTAAAATGCTCCAATATTTTATAGACCATATTTCTCATATCCTCAAAATGGTCAACATCTTTCCTCATAGAGTAACTCATAAAATCCAAATCAGTACCAACACTGCTAACTTTATTGATTCTCAAATTATTACAATCTCCTGTTTTTCCATTACATGCCTCAACTCAACACCTCAATATAAAGGAAAATGTCCTCACTACTACGACTATATCTCTTCTGGTACAAACTCAACTACTTATCACAAGTCTCCTTCTCCTTCAGACAATCTCTGGCAAAGTGCCCTGCTTTATTACAACTAAAACATATTACTTCTGACAAGTATCGAGGTTTCCTTTTTGGGCATTTGTTGAGGTAGTGCCCTGACTCCTTGCACCCATAACAGGTGACATGACTCAGATCCTTCCTGGAATCCAATCTACTTCTCTTTCTGGACTTTTCCATTCCAATCAGAGCTTCTATTTCCTGTGGGTCATACTCTACTTCCTCAGCCGGGAATTCTACTAGATCCCCATTTATACAATTTTGGGAGATGTGTCCTTCTTCTCCACATGAATAGCAAGATTTAGTGCAGGGTTTACTCGGGTCCTCTTTAGGTGTGTCTTCCACATCTTCCTTCATCACGGGTCCTTCTAGAATTTCCATGAGGGCTCCTTTCATTACTTTGTTCTTCTGCTGGATGGTTCGTTGTACCATGGGGTAAATGTGACACTGAGCAGGATAGTGGGTAGTCCCTTCACACAAGAAACAAGTAATCTTCCTAGTTGGGCAGTCTTCAACTGGGTGACTTCCTTCACAGTTAATGCATTCATCCTTGTCTGCTTTATGGGTGTAGCCTATTTCTCCACAAATCTTGCATGCACAAGGTTTCCTTATATACTTTCCATAAGACTTCAACTTCTGGGACACAAGGTGATATCTTTGTAGAGTCAACTTTAATTCTCTCCAAGTGGTTACTCCTTGCCATCCATTCATGGTTTGGTACATCCTCCACCAAGTAGCAGCACCTCTTTCAAAGCATTGAAGAGCATGCTGGGCCATATCCTTTCCGACTATAGGGTTGTTCTCCATATGATCCTCCATGTTCCGAATCCATCGGTCTGTCTCCAATTGACTCATCGGTCTAGAAAATACAAGCTCATCTCCATTTATCATCTATTGGGTCCATGGGTTATGGGGTGAGATAAGAGAGATAGAGAGGGATACACACAATGCAAGCAACAGTTTTGAAAAGACATATTTTTGGTTGTGGCTGTCGAAAAACATCAAACAAATGACAGCTCACAAACATCGCATCTAACGTAGGTGTATAACAGGGGTTTGGTCTTCTAAGGTCAACGTCGCCAAACTCTTCAAGTCTTGTTCATGCCTCCAATGGCTTCTTCCGATCGTGTTTGTCCTTCTCAATTTCTTTTGCCAGCTCAATCTCTGTTGTAGCAAAGTTTCTCGTGACGTCCTCTAATATTTTCGGAGTTGCATTCCAAACTTCCGGGTTTCAACATCCTTGACATGAACCATGATCCTGCTGTCCTCCAGTTCCTGACAAATCTCGAGGTTGTAGCTCCTCCAGCTTGGCCACTTTCAGCTTTTAGGTCCTAAGTTCTTCACGAATGGTCTCCTTGTCAAATATGACTTCCTACAAGTCCATCTTAAAGTTATTGATGTATTACTCCAGATCCTGGTGATACACCAGCTACGGCTAAAACTTCATCTTATGCTAGGTGCTCCATCAGCCTTCTTCCATCAAATCCATTCTGAAGACTTGCATCCTTAACTCAGCACGGTGACAATAGCATTAGCGGGTGATGACATCACGGATAACCGTGTTTCTGCCCTTGTCATTGCCATGAACTATCTTCCATAATTGATATCTCCTGCCTTAGGGTTTTCTCGACAAAACTTTGAGTTCTCATGCTCCTCGTTTCAGTCTTTCTCCGATACACCTTGATCTTGGGTATTGACAACTTCCATAGTCTGCCAAGTTCCATAAGGGTAGCCTTCCTAGGTCATACTCAATCTGGAAATTCTACAGAGCCTTCAATTCTCCAGTCTTCGGAGTCTTCAACCGTTGTAGTTTCCATTATTCAGATGCACGGAAAATACTCTTCATTCCGTAGTGGTCGTAGTTGTCCGATATCTTGTACTTCTTGGAGTGGTCTCATCAGTGGAAATCTTCGAGTGGTCAAAAAGGGGAAAGGGGTGTGGTCTAACTAAAAGGGAATATTTGAATAAGCTCAGAAGAGAAGAGAGGTAAAAGATCTTTTTGAAAGGGAAAGTTGTAGAGAAAAATCTTTGCTATGGGCTTGCTAGTTTCTAGGGTCACGTCCGACAGTCAACATGTGCTCTGATACCATCTTGTAGCGACCCGACCCGAATGGATCAAGTCTCTGTGCTTAGGTGTCATCCCTGGATCGGTATGCTGACACACACAATACTCGAAGGATTTATAACAGAGGTAAATCACATGTATAAAGTAATGTAAATACTATTACCTCAATCCAAAATAGCGAAAGCAACAAGGTTGTGGATTCCCATCAACACCAACGGCAAAGTTGAGTGTAGAAATCGTAACCCTAACGTATCACTTACTCGTCGGAAGAAACCTGCAACATAAGACGTTGCAGCCCGAAACGGGTCAGTACATTGAATGTACTGACAAATTCACACCATAGAGAATGATGAACAATGGCTATCACTATATGCATATTTGGCTGGTGGAAAAGCTCTATGGTTATAAGGTTTTTGCGTAAAGCCAATTTTTCCCTACTGCAAAGGAATAAATTTATTTAGCTACCATGGTGGTTGTGAAACATTGAGAATGGTTGACAGCATTCTCAATCCCAATTAAAAATAATTAAAACCCAACAACATTAATTAGAAGTAACATGTTGAGATTCACATGATATTCAAGTACTAGATACTCAAGTTGTCCTTAACCGGGGACACGGCTAATCATGATTAGTTTGTACACTCTGCAGAGGTTTGCGCACTTTTCCCACATGACTCGATCGCCTCCGCTTGTTTTCTCGCACTACATGGTGTTTGAGAAACGGATGACCGAGACATAGTCTTTCAGAAGCGCTAGCACCTTACTTGTGGGGTAGACCGTACCACCTATAACCCCTACATCTGCTAGTCCACCCCGTAAGAGTTCGCACAACTAAGTCAACTATGCCAGAGCCCATAGTAGCATGTGGCTGCACACGGAAGTTTCTAGTTTGAAAAATCTTATGATCCCTTTGAGCCTGGGTGGCGGTCCAAAAAAACAGCCAAGTCCTGATAGACATCAGGTGCCTCAATCCACCCGGATGTGTGTTTAAGTTGCCACCTTAGATATACCATTAAAATTATCAACTCACATCTGTCATGGATATCACTCACCCAATCCACGTCTACTAGCATAGCATGGCATAAGAAGCAAACATAGAAGTAACTCCCAAAGGTTTCATAGTAATACAGGTGATAGGTACTACCTCATCTACTTCCCATCCCACAATTTAATTAGATCCTAATCATGCAATGTGAGAGGATTGATCTAATGCAATAAAACAGGGTTGTAGAAAAGGTATGATCAAAGTGTGAACTTGCCTGCAATGTTGATGAAGATGATTCGTACTTAAAACTCTTGATAGATCTACTCGTCACACTCCGGTCAATCTATCGTAAGCAAACAATAGTAACCACACAATAAGTACTCATATAATGCACAAGTAAAACTCGAACAAGAGAACGAACCAGATAGTTCAACTTAAGAACTCCGGTTGCAAAGAAAGAACGAACCGAACAAAGAAACGAAAAACAAACGGCGGAAGAAAACAACTCGGTTCTAGCAAGTTGAATCTAGGTCAAATTTTACCGAGGCAAAAACTTGTTTAAGTTGATTAGATGGAACGGCGGTTTCAAAACGAAACTCCAGGCGCTTGAATCACCTGATTCCAATAAACGGGCGAGAAGAAAGACTAGAACGAAAATCGGATCTGAGATCGCGATCGCGGAAAAGACGCGGAATAAATCCGACGAGAAAGAAAACGAAGAACAGTTAAACGAACGGACGTGTTAACCGGGGAAGAATCGGTGATCACGTTCGTTGAGACGAACGGTCCAAAAGAAGAATGAAAACCGATCTAGGATTTTCGGAAAAGAAACCGAAAAAGAAAATGGAAAACCGATCTAGGGTTTCGGAAAAGAAACCGAAAAAGAAAACGGAAAACCGATCTAGGGTTTCGGAAAAGAAACCGAAATGAAGAATTGGAGAGAAAAACCGGAAAAGAAAACCGGAACGGTTTCTTTTAAAAGAACCGAACCGCGGGGAAGAAAAAGAGAGGCGCGGGGCTACCTCCGGCGAGGCGGGCCGAACGGTGGCGACGGCGGCATGCTAGGGCGGCGGCGGTGGCGCTATACGGGCGGCGGCGGCGGGTGAGGGGCGCGGGGTGGGGTGCGGCTAAGGCGGCGGCGGCGCGGGTGTGGGGTGTAGGGCGCGGGGTGGGGCGCGGCTTGGAGAGGCGCGGGGTGGTGTGGCTATGGCGGCGGCTATGCGGCGGCGATGCACAAGGGCGGCAGCGGTGAGGGGCGGCGCGGCTATAGGGAGGAGAGGTGCTTGGTGTTTGATTTGATGTGTTGGAGGGGGGGTGTGGGGGTATTTATATAGGTGAGGGGAGGGGGTTTCTTGGGGTAGGGGACAAGAAATAGACTAGGAATAGGAAAAAGAAAACGAAACAAAGGAAAGAGGCCGGCCTAGAATCCTAATAGGATACGGCCAGAGCAAGAGGCGGCGCCGGCCTGGCGCCTGCCTGCGCCTGGCGCGGCGCGCGCGAGGGGAGGGGCCGGCTGGCTGGGCCTTTGGCCCAGCTGGCCTGGCGGGAGGCTTCTTTTTTTTTATAACTGGTTCCGCGCGCAGAAAAAAAAACAAAAAGAGAACTAAACGAACTCCGAAAAATCTAAAGTAAATTTTCTCCGACTCCTAAAAATGAGCCGAACAAAATGAACTTTACTCCGGGCCTAAAATGCAATTTTTGAAAACGCGCATTTGTCCCTATCCAAATAAAATGCAAATAAACTCCGGCAAACAAAATTTGATCTATTTATTAAATCTTCATTTTTCCTCAATTTTGGGAAAGTCATATTATTCCCTCTCTTATATTTTTGATATCGGAAAAATTATTGAAGATGAAATAAATAAATCAAATGATCCTCCTTTCAATTCGAGAAAACTCTCAAATATGAAAATAACGAAATCTCCAACTCTCTCCGAAGGTCCTTGACACTACAGGAATCAGCTACTTTGCCGTCCGCCACGGCGGACGGGAAAGGCATGAACGGCGGACGGCAAAGGCCTTTGCCGTCAGCCGCGGACGGCAAAAGGCTCCGGCAAAGTAGGCTACGGTAAACAGCTACTTTGCTGTCTGCTTCCTGGCGGCGGACGGCAAAGGCCCTGTGCCATCCGCGGCGGACGGCAAAGAGAGCGGACGGCAATAATTGCGCTGTCAGTCCGTTAAGTGGCTAACGGCAGGCCTTTGCCGTCCGCCGCTGACGGCAAAATTGCTAGGGTCTTTGCCGTCCGCCGAATGATGTCATCTACACGTCACTGCATGGCAGGTTCTTTGCCGCCCGCTACTGATGGCAAAGTCTTTGCCGTCTGCTCTTTGCCGTCCGCCACTGATGGCAAAGTGCAGGCTCTTTGCCATCTGCCACTGATGGCAAAGTCTTTGCCGTCTGCTCTTTGCCGTCCGCCACTGATGGCAAAGTCTTTGCCGTCTGCTCTTTGCCGTCTGCCACTGATGGCAAAGTCTTTGCCGTCTGCCACTGTAGGCAAACTGACCAAATGGGTCAGCTCCCAGGAAGCACAGCTGGATGCCACGTGTCTTCTTTGCCGTCCGCGGCGGACGGCAAAGGGCCCGTTGCCGTCGGTGGCAGACGGCAAAGAGCCTGCATATTGGCTCTTTTATCTGTTTTTTATTAAATCCAACAATTTTCATCACAAATATATATGACATATATAGATATATTTCAAAAGGCCATTACAGAGCAAACATATAAGATATCCAACACATAACTTCATCATCCAACCATATATATTACATGCATAGTTCCATCATACATAACAAGTTCAACATAGAGGCATCCAACCATATATATTACAATAGTTTCATCCAACGATACATGCATAGTTCAACGATACAAAAGAAACAGAGAAAGGGATAAGGAGCACTCCATCTATGCAAGCTTTCCTCAAGTGAATGAAATCTGCAAAATGAAAAATAAGAAAGTTAGAACAAGAAGAAGACTAGAACAAGAAGAGTATGTCATTTATGAGCTAACTTACGTGAAATGGATCATATATGAGCTAACTAAGTTGAAATGGGTCGTTTATGAGCTAGCTAAGGTGAAATGGATCATTTATGAGCTAACTTAGTTGAAATGGGTCGTTTATGAGCTAACTAAGGTCAAATGGATCGTTTTTGAGGTAACTAAGGTGAAATGGATCGTTTTTTAGCTAACTTAGGTGAAATGGATCATTTATGAGCTAACTTAGTTGAAATGGATCGTTTTTGAGCTAACTTAGGTGAAATGGATCATTTATGAGCTAATTTAGTTGAAATGGATCTTTTTGAGCTAACTTAGTTGAAATGGATCATTTAAGAGCTAATTTAGGTGAAATGGATCGTTTTTTAGCTAGCTTGGTGAAATGGATCGTTTATGAGCTAAATTAGTTGAAATGGATTGTTTATGAGATAACCTAGGTAAGATGGGTCATTTTGGAGTTAACCTAGGTGAAATGGGTCATTTTAAAGCTAATGTAGGTAAAATGGATCATTTAGGAGCTAATCTTGGTAAAATGGGTCATTTTTGAGCTAACTTGGATGAACTAGATCATTTATAAGCTAACCTAGGTAAAATGGGTCATTTTAGAGCTAACTTAGGTAAAATGGATCGTCTATGAGCTCACTAAGCTAATTATGCAAATTTTGATCTTTTTGAGCTAACTTAGTTGAAATGGATCATTTAAGAGCTAATTTAGGTGAAATGGATCGTTTTTTAGCTAGCTTGGTGAAATGGATCGTTTATGAGCTAAATTAGTTGAAATGGATCGTTTATGAGATAACCTAGGTAAGATGGGTCATTTTGGAGTTAACCTAGGTGAAATGGGTCATTTTAAAGCTAATGTAGGTAAAATGGATCATTTAGGAGCTAATCTAGGTAAAATGGGTCATTTTTTAGCTAACTTGGATGAACTGGATCATTTATAAGCTAACCTAGGTAAAATGGGTCATTTTAGAGCTAACTTAGGTAAAATGGATCGTCTATGAGCTAACTAAGCTAATTATGCAATTTTTGATCTTTTTGAGCTAACTTAGTTGAAATGGATCATTTAAGAGCTAATTTAGGTGAAATGGATCGTTTTTTAGCTACCTTGGTGAAATGGATCGTTTATGAGCTAAATTAGTTGAAATGGATCGTTTATGAGATAACCTAGGTAAGATTGGTCATTTTGGAGTTAACCTAGGTGAAATGGGTCATTTTAAAGCTAATGTAGGTAAAATGGATCATTTAGGAGCTAATCTAGGTAAAATGGGTCATTTTTTAGCTAACTTGGATGAACTGGATCATTTATAAGCTAACCTAGGTAAAATGGGTCAATTTAGAGCTAACTTAGGTAAAATGGATCGTCTATGAGCTAACTAAGCTAATTACGCAATTTTTGACATAAGTAAGCTAAGTACAGATTGTTTTAGAGCTAACTTAGGTAAAATGGATGGTTTTGGAGGTCAGTAAGCTTATTAAGTCATTTTGGAGGAGAAGAAGCTATGTCTAGGTCATTATGGTAAGCATTGGAGGAAATAAAGCTAAGTCTAGGTCTTTATGCATGTGTTAAGAAAAACACTAGATAAACTTACCAAGATCCAGGAGGTGTAGGAGCGGGGTGGCTCGTGTCGGTAGATGGAGAAGGATCGTGCGATGCTTGTCTGGAGCTACGCTGCACCAAAGATCATTTCCAATGTCTTGTTAGCATGATGACACTCAAATGTTAAGACTAGCAAGTAATGTCCATTCAAATAAAACTCACCGTGGTCCCAGGAGCAATCACTGGCATCGGCGGAGCGGTCTGACCTGTCTTCTCGCACACAGACTGCACATTTGGTTTTGACGACTCAGTCATACTAGTTAGTAATGAGACAAACACTACATGAATGTTTTGGCTAATCTGCAGTAGAAACTTACCACAAGGAGCTCGTACATGGCCCTTGCCTGCATGTCATTCTGTGCCCTCTCCTCCTCCATCATCTTTGTCGTCCTCTCCTCCAACTCCCGCTGCCTCTCCGCCGCCTCCGCCAGAAGTTTCTCCGTTCTATCTCTCTCACTCTGTATAGCAGCCTGCAACACCACTCACATGAGTCATTGATGGAAGCGCACACAATGTAATTAATGGAGAAAGATAACTGAGTACGTATCACTAACCTTGATGGCGAGTTACACTGGCCGTTCACGAGGCCTTATCTCAGGAGAGGAGCTCAACTGGCGCGCCTTGATCTCCGGGAGAGTGCTAGGACAACGGATAAGTCCATCTCCAATGGCTATGGAGCCATGGGACCTCCCGCCACCAGATATCATCACCAGCTCTGGATCAATGGGACCCTGGCTCGGGTTAAAGTCCTCCCCTTTCCTCGCCTTCCCCTCATCTCTATATCTCACGAGCTTGTTGTGGGAGGAGATGTTGGTGAAGTTGTTTGCATCATCGAGGTCAGACTCAGAGAAAGCCTTGACTTTCTTGAAAGAGGCAGTGTGGGCCATGGCATACAGGTCGTACACCTCTGGCACCTTATCCGCCTTATTGTAGCGTGCCTGAAAGAGAGAAACAATGAAAATTAGTAATTAAAGGGCTCAAGCTAGCATGATGAATGAATTGCATGAATCATGAAGCAAACCATATACCCAGTTGCGCCCGAACTGATATAAGTTGGAGCTGCCTTGATGGTGTGGCACACCTTCCATTTGGGCACGTTTGTCCTTGGCCTCGTTGTGGAGGGCTAGCCATTGTTTTGAGCACCACTCATCGACCAACACCTCCCAACAATCCATCCGATCCGCACACCATCTTGGAGGCGCCTAAGTTAGCAAATAGAAACTTGAGCGCTACGGCTAAGAATTACTAAATGAAGGAACTTAAGTAGAGAAGGCCTTAAGAATTACCTTCATGTACTGCTCCTTACTCAGGAACTTATCGCGGCACGCCGGCTTGGTCTTCTTGATACCACGCAAGGCGTAGTAGTCTCGAACAGCCTGCACCTGAGCCTCGTGCCGTAAGTTCTGGAGTAGGCGCTTGCAGACGTTCTCGATAACATGTGCCGCGTCCTCCTCGTATCCCTCCTCACACCTGTAGAATGTCTGCAATCAAATGAGACAATATTGATTAGTACAATTAATAAATAGCTAGTTGAAGATTTTTAAATGTGTAAAGGAGAAATTAGCCAAAACTTTCTGATCACCATGTCTGCCCTCGTGTCGCACACGACACCGTCGATAATCTCATCCGGCAGGGCCGGGGCAGCCACGTAGTGCTCCCAGCTCAATCCAAGCTCTGGAAGCCGACCCTCACCAGGCAACGTGACAAACCCCGGGAAGTTTTGCCGGCAAAGAACTCCAAGGACTTAGTTGGGCCGGCGGACACTATGATGGTGGTCCCAACCCCTGCAGCATGACAAGGCCAACGCATTAGTTATTTGAAAAAACGTGAATGCACAAGGTACAAAAAAATTAAATGCACTTACGTACCTCTCCCCATCAGGGAAAATCAACCACCTCTGCTCGCGGGTCACCGGCACGGACGGGAGCCGTGTAGCACCACGCTGGTAGACGGTGCCCCCCTCCTCCTCAAGATTAGTCGGCTCCCCGCCAAGATCAGTCAGCTCATGGGCCCAAGACCCGTGGACCGGAGGCTCGTGGACCGGAGTCCGTGTAGCCTCCTCCTCGGACGAGTCCACCCTAGCAGTCACGTTCTCGGGTGAAACAGCTGGGGGTGGCGGCGAGGAAGGCGCCGTAGCAGTCACCCTACCTCCTCTCCCACGACCACGTGCCCCACCTCCTCTCTTCCTACCTCGTCCCCTGCTGGGCACCCCGGTCGACGAAGAAGGGCCCGGCGGTGTGGCCATACTGTCCAGCAACGCTCGGCGGAGAGGTGCGTCTGGAATGGAAGACCTCAGACCACGCTCCCGACCAGCGCCTACCATCTTTCAACACCTGCCATGACAAACAGTAAACGAAATTAGTACAACATAAAAAAAGACCGACATGAATAATAATATGTGTATCACTTAAGTGTATCATCATCAAGTACAACATAAAAAAATGTAATACCTGACACTACTAATAATCTCGATCAGTATCATCAATAAATGCATAATCATCATCATCACTATAATCAATGACGGGCTCATAGGGTTCATTGGCATCAACATGTGGAAGGCCACCTTGACGTAATCGGTCAAGCATTGACAGGTCATCCGCAGCAGTAACCTCTTCTTGTTCCGGCTCTTCTTGTTCCTCCTCTGGGGTGATGTCGGATTCATTGTCGCTGTCTACTTCAATGTTTTGGGGTGAAGTATAGCGGTTCTTGAAACGCTTTTTGGAAAGACGTGTCTCTTGGAAGAATTCTCCTTCATATGTGTCTGGGTTAATGTGAGGTTCATAATCCTCTTCCTTTGGGGGAGAAAGTCTAGCATGGGGCGGCACTTCATAAACGACATCCCAACCTTTCAGATTTGGATTAGTTTGGCAGGCCCACGGTAGATAGAATACTTGGGTCGCCTGTTGAGCCATAATATAGACATCAGGAACATCTAAATGAGTGCTTTGGTTGATTTCAACTAGCCCTATATGTTCATGAGTCCTTCTAGTCTCCTTCGGCTGAAACCAATAACATTTGAAGACTACGACATTCGATGGGTTTTCACCATAGAACAGAAGTTCATAAATTGCTTCAACTCTCCCATAATACTCGGTACCTCCTTTGCCGATAGCAGATACACAACAATTTGTAGACTTTCGGTCGGCCATAGATAGCTCTTTGCCATAGGTACGAAAGCGATACCCGTTGATGTCGTACTTGTCAAATGAACGGACCTTATAGTTAAAACCATTAGCGACTTGTCTCAATTCGGCGTCCATAGACTCTGAATTAGCCTACAAGTTTAATATGAAAGGATTGTTGCATTATGCACAAATTAGCGAATGAAATGAAATTGTCTAATAGAAATTACCGTTTGTTTGAACCAAGAGATGAAACCGGGATAGCCACCTCCTTGCTTTGCGAGAAGCTCATACTCTTCGACAGAATCCTTTTGGATCTCCGCTCCATACGAGAATATGGTGACGTATCGACTGTATGACATATCCAGGAATAAGAGTAGTTCAAAGGAAATAGAAGTTGCGAAACAATGTACCGAGAACTTACTCGATGTACGGCCGCACTTCTATCAGGTTGTTGAAGATATACAACGAAATGGTCCGCCATTCTTCGTTATCCAAAGATACTGGATGTGAAACACTAGCTGGTGCGAGATTCCCTTTGAATAGGCTGAGGTTGGATCCACCCTTTTTAGGCTCGTCAGCATTGTACCGAGGCTTCAGATTATGCAAATGACGATTTTTGGCTTCGTAGTGCGCTATTACGAAGTTTGCCGCCTCCTCTGTGATGAATGCCTCAGCCATCGATGCTTCAATTCTACGTTTATTTTTACATTTTTCTTGAAGCGTCTTTCTGCATCCTCTCAGTTGGGTAGCACCAACGATTTTGCACGGGTCCCCCCAATCTTGCCTCGGTCGGGAGATGCAAAATCAAATGCTGCATTGGATTAAAGAAGCCCGGTGGAAAGATCTTCTCTAACTTGCAGATCAACTCCGGCGCCAACTCTTCCATTTCTTCTAGCATGCTAGGCGATAGTTCTTTCGCACAAAGAACACGGAAGAAATAGCTGAGTTCTGCCAGTACTAGCCATTCATCCTCAGGGATGAAGCCACGCAACATCACCGGCATTACCCGCTCAATCCATATGTGCCAATCATGACTCTTGAGACCAAATATCTTCAGTTTATCAAGATTCGCTCCCCTCTTTAGATTCGCTGCATACCCGTCGGGGAACATCAACTGCTGTTGCACCCACAAGAGAATTTCCCTCATAGCTGGCCTTCAAAGATTGAACCATGCCTTTGGCTTCGTCCAGTTCTGCTTTCCTTTCGGTTCTTTCATGTTTTGTAACGGCCTATCACATAGCGCCTCCAGATCGACTCTAGCCTTAGTATTATCCTTTGACTTCCCATCTATGCCGAACAATGTACCAAAAAGTGCCTCGGCGATATTCTTCTCAGTGTGCATCACGTCGATGTTGTGTGGGCAAAGGAGGTCTTTGAAGTAAGGCAGATCCCATAAGCATGCTTTGTGAGTCCACGCGTGCTTAGTATTATACCCCTTGAAGTACCCTGGACATTGTGGATCTGGCTCGAGAGTGTTTAACTGATCCAGGGTCTGTTGGCCTGTCAATGCAGGTGGTGCAGAGTTTTTGACAACTCTACCCCTGATGAAGTTCTTCTTGTCTTTCCTGAACTTATGGCGAGGATCCAGGAACTGTCTATGCATGTCGAAGCAAGAAAACTTGCGACCGGCCTGAAGCCAACGAAAATCAAGAGCTCCCTTGCATGTGGGGCACGGGAACCTTCCATGCACACACCAGCCAACGAATAGCGCATACGCCGGCAAGTCATGCATCGAGTACATGTACCAGACACGCATTATGAAGTTCCGTTTGCTAAAGGCGTCGTATGTCTTGAACCCATTATCCCAGGCTTCTTGCAATTCGTCCTTAAGCGGCTGCATGTACACATTCATATTTTTGCCCGGATAGTTGGGTCCTGGAATTATCAACGTCAGGAAAATGTTCTTTCTTTGCATAATCTGTCCGGGGGGGAGATTGAGTGGAAAGACAAATACGGGCCAACAACTGTATTGGGCTGCCGTCATACCAAACACACTGAACCCATCCGTGCTGATGCCGACTCGAGGATGCCTCGGATCTGCCGCTTTGTCAGCATGTAATTCATCAAACTTTTTCCACGCAACACCATCCGATGTGTGTACCATCATCAGATTCCCATCTGCATCTAGTTCGGTTCTTTTGCCTGTTTTGTGCCATGTCATCTGTCTGGCCGTCTATTCGACCATGAAAAGACGTTGAAGTCTTGGTACGATTGGCATATACCGAAGAACACTAACGAGGATTTTGGTCTATGTCTTCTCACCCATACCGTTGTCTACCACAATATACCTGGAAGACTTGCAAATGGGACAATAGTTCAAGTCCGCATAGTCAAGCCTAAATAAGGCACATCCTTTCTCACAGGCATGTATCTTCTCATAGGGCATCTTCAGTGCACGGAGGATTTTGTCCGACTGGTACAGGTTTGCAGGCATTACATGGCCTTTGGGTAGAAAGCGTCCAAATACTGTCATAATTGCGTCATAGCATTCTCTGCCCAAGTTGAACTGAGCCTTCAGAGCCATTACTTGTGAGATGGCATCCAACTGACAAAGCTCAGTGTGCTCGTGGAGCGGACGTTTCGAAGACTCCAACATTTCATTGAAGGCCTTTGCAGATTCCTCCATCTCCTCGTCCGAATCCCGAGCATCATCATAGCCTTGCACCATGTTTTCCATCCCGGTACCATGCTCGTCGGTGCGACGACGATCCACCTCAGCTCGGTCACGTTGGGCAGACTCACCATGAAATGTCCACACCGTATAATCGGGCGTAAAACCACTCTTCTGCAGGTGTTTGCCCATTTCAGCCTCTGTCTTCTTTTCCCAATTGCCGCACCGGAAACAGGGGCACCAGGTTTTCTTTTGGCCATTTGCAAATGCGGCTTGCACAAACCCCTTAGTTTTTGTGAACCATTCAGCGCTCCATTTTTTCTGAC
Source organism: Triticum urartu (assembly GCF_056163025.1). Taxonomy (NCBI): domain Eukaryota; kingdom Viridiplantae; phylum Streptophyta; class Magnoliopsida; order Poales; family Poaceae; genus Triticum; species Triticum urartu. The sequence continues at coordinate 117,947,833 of NC_141874.1, read as the reverse complement.
CTGTGTGACCGGTATACATCCAAGCACGGTCACTCATCTTGACTTTCAGAGCTACTGGACACACAACAATTATATATGTAATTCACCATGTATATATTCATCAGTTGATCTACTTTGTCAATTTTATTACGTCCATGCAACCTACACTCTAATAGATAATGATAGGTCCTAATCCCACCCGTGTATGTGTAGATTGGGTTTATTTTGCCATGCTATGCTCCGGATCCGACGCAAAATTTCGGCAGCACCTCCCCGCTGCTCTCCTGATACACGTTTCTGCAATAAACAGAGAGGATGTGTACCCGGAGAACAACAGGGGAGGCACTGACGAAATATATGCGTCGGATCCGGAGCAAAGCATATGGGAAAACGAACCCAATCTACACATACTCGGGCTGTCCATGGATAGCGTTGGACAATTCGAAAGAATCAAGGTTATAAAAATGCAAATGCATGCATATTTATAACTATGACGCTTTCGAACGGGAGACACATATTGGTTACGCATACTGATGATTCAAGACACATATATAGCTAGCTATCAAGTTTCATCGGAATAGATCAAATAATTAATGGGGGAGGAGGACTTGTCATTTGTGCTCACCCACGAACGAAGGGGCAGAGCTCGTCAAACGCACGGCGAGGTCGTCAAACACCAAACCTCGCAGCGATGAAACAACTGCACATTTAAAACTACACGATCAACACAATTATATATGATGTTTTTCATAACAAAATCGAAAAATATATGACCTAACTAATAATTAACAAATATATGACCCCGTCGGCCTCTGGAAGGCCAAAGAACACCTTTTCGGGAGGTGTCGGTGGTCGGGGTGTCCTGTCGGTGTCGGGGTGCCGTGTCGGGGTCGGGGTGCTGTTTCGGGGTCGGGGGGTCAGGGTGTCGTGTCGATGTCGGGGTAGTGCCGTGTCGGTGTCGGGGTGTTGTTTCGGGGTCGGGGTGTGGTGTCGGGGTCAGGGTGTCGGGTCAGACTCGGGGTCGGGGTGTCGGGTCAGGCTCGGGGGGTCGGGGTGTCGGGATCGGGGTCAGGGTGTCGGGTCAGACTCGGGGTCGGGGTGTCGGGTCAGGCTCGGGGGGTCGGGGTGTCGGGGTCGGGGTCGGGGTGTCGGGTCAGGCTTGGGGGGTCGGGGTGTCGGGGTCGGGGTCGGGGTGTCGGGGTCGGGGTCGGGGTCGGGGTTGGGGTGTCGGGCTCGGGGTCTCGGGGTCGGGGTGTCGTGTCGGGGTGCCGGGTCGGGGTCTGGGTACCGTGTCGGGTCGGGGTCGGGGTGTCGGTGTCGGGGTCGGGGTGTCGGGTCAGGCTTGCGGGGTCGGGGTGTCGGGGTCGGGGTCGGGGTGTCGGGGTCGGGGTGTCGGGTCAGGCTTGGGGGGTCGGGGTGTCGGGGTCGGGGTCGGGGTGTCGGGGTTGGGGTCGGAGTCGGGGTGTCGGGGTCGGGGTCTCGAGGTCGGGGTGTCGTGTCGGGGTGCCGGGTCGGGGTCAGGGTACCGTGTCGGGTCGGGTTTTTTTTCCTTTTCTTCTTCTTCCTCTTTTTCCTTTTCTTCCTTTTTTTCCTTCTTCTTCTTCTTCTTCCTCCTTTCCTTTTTCCTCTTCTTCTTCTCCTCCTCTCCTCTTTTTTTTTTCTTCTTCTTCTTCTTCCTCCTTTCCTTTTTCCTCTTCTTCTTCTCCTCCTCTCCTCTTTTTTCTTCTTCTTCTTCTTCCTCTTCTTCTTTTTTCTTCTCCTCCTCCTCTTATTCTTCTTCTTCTTCTTCTTCTTCTTCTTCTTCTCCTGATCTCCTCTTTTTCTCTTTTTCTTCTTTCCTAAAACTAAGCTAAAACTAAAACTAAAAAAACAAAAAAACAGAAAAACTAAATCTAAACCTAAAACTAAACTAAAACTAAACCTATAAACCTAAAACTAATCCTAAAACTAAAACCAAATCTAAACTAAACATAAACCTAAAACTAAAAAAACAGAAAAAAGGAAAAAAGGAAGAAGATCACCTGCAGGGTGGAGGAGGGGGCGGTGCGGCCTGGGGCGGCGGAGGAGCGGGGCGGGGCGGCGGAGGAGGGGGGCGGCGCGGCCTGGGGCGGCGGCGCCGGGCCCGGCCGGGGCGGCGGGGCGCGGAGGTGGCGGGGCGCCGGGGCGTGGCGGCGCCCAGACGGCAGGGCGGTGGGGGCGGCGGGGGCGACGGGGCGGGGGGCGCTAGGGCGGCGGCGGGGGGCGCTGGGGCGGCGGCGGGGCGTGGTGCGACGGGGCGGTGGAGGTGGGAGAGAAAGAGAGAGAGAGGGGGTGTGGGGCGCGGCCCCGTTAACGTTACGTGGGGCCTCCCTCTTTGCCGTCCGCCACCCTTTGTCGTCCGCCGTCTTGCTCTTTGCCGTCCGCTAGCGGACGGCTAAGAGGGGCCCCGTTAGGTTTTTTTTGCAGCTTGTCAGTGGGGCCCCTCCCTCTTTGCCGTCCACTAGCCGACGGCAAAGAATCTTTGCCGTCCGCTAGCAGATGGCAAAGAACTGGCTGATGGCAAACTTGGTCTTTGCCATCAGCCAGTTCTTTGCCATCTGCTTTTTGGAAGCTGATGGCAAAGAGCTTCTTTACCATCCGCTAGCGGACGACAAAGAACTGGCAGATGGCAAACTAGCTGATTCCAGTAGTGTGAGTTGCGTGAAATTTCTAGGATCGACCAAAATGCAAGAAAATACGATATGCATGATGATCTAATGTATAACATTCCAAATTGAAAATTTGGGATGTTACACTTAGATATCATGTTGTTAGACAACAATAAACCTACGAGCTATGGAGAAGCGATGGTGGGCCCGTATTCCAACAAGTGGTTAGAAGCCATGAAATGAGAGATAGGATCCATGTATCAGAACAAAGTATGGACTTTGGTGGACTTGCCCGTTGATCGGCAAGCCATTGAGATAAATGGATCTTTAAGAAGAAAACGGACGTGGGCGGTAAGGTTACCGTCTATGAAGCTCGACTTGTGGGAAAGAGTCTTTTCACAAGTTGACTATGATGAATTTCTCACCCGTAGCGATGCTTAAGTCCGTCGGAATCATGTTAGCATTAGCTGTATTTTTCGTTTATGAAATCTTACAGATGGATGTCAAAACAAGTTTTCTTACCAGTTTTCGTAAGAAAAGTTGTATGTGATACAATAAAAGGTTTTGTCGATCCTAAGGATGCTAAAAAGTATGCTGGCTCCAGCAATCCTTCTATGGACTAGAGCAAGCATCTCGGATTCGGAATATATATTTTGATGGAGTGATCAAAGCTTTTAGGTATATGCAATGTTTGCTAGAAACTTGTATTTACAAGAAAGTCAGTGGGAGCACTACAACATTTCTGATAAGTATATGTGGATGACATATTGTTGATCCGAAATAATGTAGAATTTCTGGAAAGCATAAACGGTTGTTTGAAGGGTGTTTTTCAAAGGAAGACCTGGATAAAGCTGCTTACATATTGGGCATCAAGATCTATAGAGATAGATCAAGACGCCTGATGATACTTTCAAAGAACGCACACCTTGACATGTTTTTGAAGGAGTTCAAAATAGATCAGTCAAAGAAGGGGTTCTTACCTGGGTTGTAAGGTGTGAAGTTGAGTTAGACTCGAAGATTGACCACGGCAGAAGAAAGAGGAAGGACGAAGGTCGTCCCCTATGCTTTTGTCATAGCCTCTATACGGTATGCCATGCTGAAGTACCACACCTGATGTGTGCCTTGTCACATGTCTGGCAAGAGGGTACAATGGTGATCTAGGAGTGGATCACCAGATAGCGGTCAAAATTATCCTTAGAGGAATAAGGAAATGTTTCTCGGTTATGGAGGTGATAAAGAGTTCGACGTAAAGAGTTATGTCGATGCAAGCTTAACACCTGTCCAGATAGCTCTGAGTAGAGATACCGGATACGTATAATGGAGCAATAATTTGGAATAGCTCCAAGTGGAACGTGGTAGCAGCATCTACGATATAAAGTTTTGCGAAATACATAGGGATCTGAATACGGCAAGACCCGTTGACTACAACCTCTCTCACAAGCAGAACATGATCAAACCCAGAACTTATTGAGTATTAATCACATAGTGATGTGAACTATATTAGTGACTCTAGTAAACTCTTTGGATGTTGGTCACATGGCGATGTGACCTGTGAGTGTTAATCACATGGCGATGTGAACTAGATTATTGACTCTAGTGCAAGTGGGAGACTGTTGGAAATATGCCCTAGAGGCAATAATAAATTGGTTATTATTATATTTCCTTGTTCATGATAATCGTTTATTATCCATGCTAGGATTGTATTGATAGGAAACTCAGATACATGTGTCGATACATAGACAACACCATGTCCCTAGTAAGCCTCTAGTTGACTAGCTCGTTGATCAATAGATGGTTACGGTTTCCTGACCATGGGCATTGGATGTTGTTGATAACGGGATCACATCATTATGAGAATGATGTGATGGACAAGACCCAATCCTAAGCCTAGCACAAGATTGTGTAGTTCGTATGCTAAAGCTTTTCTAATGTCAAGTATCATTTCCTTAGACCATGAGATTGTGCAACTCCCGGATACCGTAGGAGTGCTTTGGGTGTGCCAAACGTCACAACATAACTGGGTGGCTATAAAGGTACACTACAGGTATCTCCAAATGTGTTTGTTGGGTTGGCACGAATCGAGATTGGGATTTGTCACTCCGTGTAAACGGAGAGGTATCTCTAGGCCCACTCGGTTGGACATCATCATAATGTGCACAATGTGACCAAGGAGTTGATCACGTGATGATGTGTTATGGAATGAGTAAAGAGACTTGCTGGTAACGAGATTGAACAAGGTATGGGGATACCGACGATCGAATCTCGGGCAAGTATCGTACCGCTAGACAAAGGGAATTGTATATGGGATTGATTAAATCCTTGACATCGTGGTTCATCCGATGAGATCATCGTGGAGCATGTTGGAGCCAACATGGGTATCCAGATCCCGCTATTGGTTATTGACCAGAGAGTTGTCTCGGCCATGTCTGCATGACTCTCGAACCCGTAGGGTCTACACACCTAAGGTTCGGTGACGCTAGGGTTATAGGGAATAGATGTACGTGGTTACCGAATGTTGTTCGGAGTCCCGGATGAGATCCCGGACGTCACGAGGAGTTCCCGAATGGTCCGGAGGTAAAGATTTATATATAGGAAGTATGGTTTTGGCCACCGGAAGTGTTCCGGGCATCACCGGTAGTGTACCGGGACCACCGGAGGGGTCCAGGGGTCCACCGGGAGGGGCTATGGGCCCCGGAGGCATACATGGGCCAAGTGTGAGAAGGGACCAGCCCATAGGTGGGCTGGGGCGCCTTCCCACCAAGGCCCATGCGCCTAGGGAGAAGAGGGGGCAAACCCTAAGGGTAGATGGGCCCTAAGGCCCATGCCTGGTGCGCCTCCCTCTCCCCCCCCACTTGGCGGCCACCCTAGATGGGGATTGGGGCTGCCGCCACCCCTAGGGTGGAAACCCTAGGTGGGGGCGCAGCCCTCCCTCTCCCCCTATATATAGTGGAGGCAAAGGGGCAGCCCAAGACACGAATTCTTCTCCTGTTGGCGCAGCCCTACCCCTCTCCCTCCTCGTCTCCTGCAATGCTTGGCGAAGCCCTGCAGGATTGCCACGTTCCTCCTTCACCACCACGCCATCGTGCTGCTGCTGGACGGAGTCTTCCCCAACCTCTCCTTCTCCCCTTGCTGGATCAAGGCGTGGGAGACGTCACCGGGCTGCATGTGTGTTGAACGTGGAGGTGCCGTCCGTTCGGCACTAGGATCATCGGTGATTTGGATCATGACGAGTATGACTCCATCAACCCCGTTCACTTGAACGCTTCCGCTTAGCGATCTACAAGGGTATGTAGATGCACTCTCCTTCCCCTCGTTGCTAGATTACTCCATAGATTGATCTTGGTGATGCGTAGAAAATTTTGAATTTCTGCTACGATCCCCAACACCTATTCCTACTAGGAGTAGGATTTCCCCCTTTAGGCGCGCCCCTTGTGGCCGGACGGCCTCCTCCTCCCCTCCTTTATATACGGGGGAGGGGGCACCCCATAGACACACAAGTTGATCTTTAGCCGTGTGCGGCACCCCCCTCCACAGTTTTCCACCTCGGTCATATTGTCGTAGTGCTTAGGCGAAGCCCTGCGGCGGTAACTTCATCATCACCATCACCATGCCGTTGTGCTGACGAAACTCTCCCTCGGCCTCAACTGGATCAAGAGTTCGAGGGACGTCACCGAGCTAAAGGTGTGCAGAGCGCGGAGGTGTCGTGCATTCGGTACTTGATCGGTTGGATCGCGAAGATGTTCGACTACATCAACCGCGTTACTAAACGCTTCCGCTTTCGGTCTATGAGGGTATGTGGACACACTATCCCCGCTCGTTGCTATGCTTCTCCAAGATAGATCTTGCGTGTTCGTAGGATTTTTTTTGAAATACTACGTTCCCCAACAGGATCTTACTCAATCCATAGGTAGGTATCGTGGACTCCCATGGCAAAACTGGTTTAAGGGATGTTTGGAAGCACAAGTAGTATCTCTACTTGGTGCAAAGAATTTGGCTATCATGAGAGGGAAAGGCAATCTCAACATGTTGGAGGATCCATGACAATATAACTTCTATTCGGATATAAGAAAGCATAACCCATTATGTTGCCTGCCTTGTTCAACATCAACTTTTTAGCATGTCATATTTTAATGAGTGCTCACAATTACAAACGACGTCCAATATAGTATATTTATATGTGAAGCCTCTCTTTCTTTATTACTTCCTATTAATTGCAACAATGACGAAAACTATGTTTGTCAACTATTAACAACTTTTATTCATCATACTCTTTATATGTGAAGTCATTACTCTCCATAAGATCAATATATGATCTATTTATTTATTTTTATTCCTTCCTATTTTTATATAATTCCCTGAAGATCATAGCAAGAAAGCAAAGCCCTCAACTCAAAACTATTCTTTATTATATATAACTCGTGGACTCGATTACATAAAGGGAACATAAAGCAAAACTCAAAGCTAGATCATACTAAAACTTTATTCTACTAGATCAAGATATAACCAAAAGGATCAGACTAAGAAAAACAATAAAGGTAGAGGTGCGATGGTGATACGATACCGAGGCACCTCCCCCAAGCTTGGCAGTTGCCAAGGGGAGTGCCCATACCCATGTATTTATGTCTCTTTCTTCGGAGGTGGTGATGATGGAGTTTTTGATGTAGTAGGCTTGTCATCCATCTTCCAAGGCATAGGACCACCATCATAGAAATATGAACGAGTCTCCGGGATCCTCAAATCTGCAGCCAAACTCATCCTCTTAAATACTTACTCATACTCATAGTTTTGGTTTTGCAGGTCATAGATCTGGGCTTGGAGATGCTCGATTTTTTCATGAAGCTTGAAGATGGCCTCCTCAATGTTCTTGCCATCCAACTTATGATTGTTGGTGAACTCCACGATCATCATGTGATTGGCATTGAGTTCATGTTCCACCATCCCTTGGAACTTGAAAACTTGCTGCTCCATTGCTTCAAGTCTTGTCTCCATGCCTCCGGTCTTCTTCGGCCCCTCAACATCGCGGATGTATAGCACCCCCTCACGCATCTCAATGGCTTGAGGGTGTCTGTAACATCCCAATTTTCAATTTGGAATGTTATCCATAGGTCATCATATGCATACCATATTTTATTTGCATTTTGGTTGTGATCCTAGAAATCTTAAGCAACTCAAGGACCCAAGGAAAGAATTGGAGGTTTCACAAATTTTCATATTTGAATTTCTTCAAATTTGAGAAGAGGATCAAATTTGATTTTAATATTTTTCTCTCCAATTATTTTCAATATTAAAAATATAAGAGAGAACATAATATGACTTCTTCAAAAGAGAGGAATATTGGAGAAGAAATTTTAAAATCAAATTAAAATTTTATTTCGATTTATTTGCTATTTTATTTGAATTAGAAAAATATGCATTTTTGAAAAATTGCATTTTAGGCCTGAAAAATGTTCACCTTGTTCTAAATATTTGACTTAGACGGGGAAAATTGTTTCTGGTATTTTTAGATGTTTTTCTATTTTAATAGGATTTTCCTTTCGGACCGATCGGGCCGAAGGCCCAGCCGGCCCACCAGGCCGCGCCGCCGCCTTCCTCCTAGGCGGGAGGTTTCCCGCCGCTGCACGGATGCCGAGTGAGTCCGAGCCAGGCTCCCATCGCGCCACCCCATCTCCCAAGGAAGCCGTCGCCCTGCCCCCCTTTAAAGCCGGACCCCCTCTTTCTCCTCACCACCGCTGCCTCCACCGCAAGCCGCCGCCGCCGATAGGAACCGTCGCCGCCGCTGCGAGCCGCCGCCGCCGCAGCACCGCCTCGCGCCACCGCCCACCGCCCTGCGCCGCTGTTCGCCGGAGCCGCCGCCTCGCCGAAAACCGTCACCGACCCCGCCGGTTTTCGTTGGTTTTTAGGTAAAAACCTAGATCGATTTTTTTAGGTTTCGTCAGAGAATTTTTTTTGGTTCAACGGTTTTAGATTGGTTTTTTAGGGTTCGCTAGTTAGCGAATGTTCTCGGGATAGTTCGTTTTTAGCGAACACGTTCGTTAGTTAGGTTTTTCTTTTTATTTTATTTTCAACCAGGGACCTATCCGCGAATGCTTTTATCATAGATTAGTCCCTAATATTCAAACCCTTGCAACTTTGTGCTCGTTCGCCCAAATCCAGTGAAACCAATGCCAAAATCTTCGTCTTGTTCCCATCTTTCCAGATAATCAACTTGAGCAAGGTTTTGACAAATTAAAATTTGGTTTCTAGCAGTTTTGAATTCGAACTTATTTTGATCGTAGTTTGAGTTCCATAGCACCGACTCGATTGATTCTCTTTGCAAATCGAAGCTCTTTAGTTGAACTTTTAGTTTGGATCTTTTCATTTGAGTTTTACCCTTGCATCTTATGTAGGAGTGCTTATGTATGCTATTTTTTGTTCATGATAGAGTTTCCAGAGTGCGAAGCGTGCTACTATGAGTCACTAGGGTTTTCAGATCATCAGTAAGGCAAGTAACACTTTGATCATACCCCTTATTACCCAGTTTTTATGCATTAGTTTCAATCCTCAAATATAGCATGAGTAGGAACTGTTTAACATGTGGGTATTCGGGAAGTAGTTGATGAGGTAGAACCTATCGTATTTATTTCAAACCCTGGGAGTTACTTCTACGTTATGCTATTACTGCTATGCTATGCTTGTAGACGTGGTTTGGGTTTGAGAGATGCATGACATATGTGAGAGTTCTAACTAATGGTCAAACTTAAGGTGGCTACTTGAATACACATCTGGGTGGATTGGTTGAGGCACCCTGGAGCACCCAATGTTTGTCCGGGCACCTGGAGCAATCCAACGTTGTCCTGGGATATCCCGGTGTACCCGTGTGATCATCCTACGGAATGCCACCCAGGCTCAAAGGGATCATAAAATTTATTCATGCTGGATACTTCCGTGTGCATCCACAAGCCATTATGGGCTCTGTCATAGTCGAGTAGGTTATGTGACCTCTTTTAGTGGTAGGCTAGCAGATGTAGGGGATGTAGGTGGTACTGTCTACGCAGAGTAAAGAGTAAATGCTTCTGAAAGACTGTGTCTCGGTCATCCGTTTCTCAAACACCATGCAGTGTGAGAAATACAACGGAGGAGATCGAGTCTTGTGGGGAAAAGTGCGCAAACCTCTGTAGAGTGTATAAACTAATCATGGTTAGCCGGGTCCCCGGTTATGGACATCTTGAGTATCTGGTATTTGAATTATTGATTTGATCTCATCACTCTAATTATTTAATTTGTTGGGCTGATGATTATTAATTTGGGATTGAGTTGGAGGAACCTTCTCAATGTTTTCAACAAACTTTGTAGTTAAATAAAATATATTCCTTTGTTGTAGGAAAAAAAACTAGCTTTCTGCAAAATAACCATAGAGCCTCCACCAGCCAAATATGCATATAGTTATAGTTGTTTCATGTTCATTGCTCTATTGTGTTATTTTGCCAGCATATTCCATGTGCTGACCTACGCAGGCTGCAGCATATTATGTTGCAGAGTTTTCAGATGAAGAGTAAGGTGCACTAGGTCGTTGTCGTGCACTCAACTATGTCGTTGGAGTTGATGGACTCATTTACCTTCGAAGCTTCCGCAGTTATCTTATTTAGATGGCCTTCAGCCATATTATTGTAATAAGTACTCTCTTTGAGACTTTCGATGTAATAAGTGTGTGATTGCACTCTGTTATAAATCCTCGAGTACTGTGTGTGTCAGCATTACCGATCCAGGGATGACAGTTATACACAGAGATTTGACCGTTTGAGGTCGGACCGCTACAAGATGGTATCAGAGCACACACTGACTATAGGACGTGACCACTAAGATGAGCCATAGGACACTCTTCTCTACTCATTTCTGACTCTTCTCCACTTTCCACTCTATAGACGGCGGACCCAAGGAACAAGTTTGCTCAACCGAATGAAGACACCCCTTTTGGACGACAGTTGAAGGAGGCCACTAAGTACCCGAGCATCGAAATACCAAGCTGCACCGGGACCTACACCGCCACTCTACCGGAAGAAGAGCGCTGGAAAATTCGAGTACATCTTCCAGGAAGGACGTTCACACCAGTTACTGAGCCCATAGAGTTTTCCTTTAATGCACCAACCTGGAGTCTAGGAAAGAGCATGGCAGCTCACATCGCCATGGGATGCATCGGCGAAGTTTACCACAAGGATCTTAAGGACACCATCTACCAGATATGTGGACACCAAGATGAGCAATGGGAGATGATTTGCACCAGGAAGGACAAGTCCATTACAGCCTACATCCAGGAGTTGAACCAACACATTCATCGTCAGGAGAACTAGATGTGTGCCAGCATGATAGACCTGAAGAAGGTGATGACCCGAAACATGGAGCTAGAAGAGGAACTCAAGTCCACACACGATGGATATGAATAAGAAATTGCAGTACTACTGGAGAAGAATGAAGACCTGAAGAAGCTAGGAATTTTCATGGGAGATCCCGCACCAGAGGAGGACAACCACCCAGAAGACTACATCATCATCGATGACACCAACTCCGACCCCAACAGTGATGATGATTATGAAGACGAAGCTGGAGAAGATATCATGGAGTCTTCCTCCGATCAAAATTTCTAGTCGAGCACCATATTATCAATAGTATCCCCCATGTATATAGTTGTAGTCCGAGTATTTTGTAACGGTAGTTAGATCGATTATATGCCCTTGTTTGAATTGACTGGTGTGATATGAATGTGTTTGTCTCATGTGAATATGGGTAGTGATTTCTCTTTAGACCTCACTCTATTCTAATCTCTCCCCTCTAAACCTACCAGATGCCTACGAGACGTGACCCCGTATTTTCTTCCCACCGGAGCTTAGTCAGTTGATCCAACAGTAGAATTCCTTGATGCAACTACTAGTCCAGAACCAAGGCAACAACAACAACAATAACAACCCACCGCCACCACCACTAGTTGACAACTTAGCCCGTTTTCTAAGGTTGAATCCACCGGTGTTTTCCAGTAGCACCGAGCCGATTGTTGCTAATCACTGGCTCCGCAGGATTGGAAGGGATCTGATCATCGTAGGTTGCACAAATGCTGAGAAGGTGCGCTTTGCCGCACATCAATTGGATGGACCTGCAGCCTCATGGTGGGAGAATTACACGACCACTATTCCCATAGCCAATGTCACATGGGATCAGTTTCAGCTTTCCGCACAACACACGTTTCAACTGGAGCTATGAGCATGAAGAATCGTGAGTTTCACAACTTACGCCAGGGAAATCGTACTGTGGGGCAGTACGTGGATGAGTTCAGCAAGTTAGCTCACTATGCCCCAGATGATGTGGCCACAGATGCCGCGAAGCAGGAGAAGTTTATGGAAGGACTGAATGATGAGCTGAGTATGCAGTTGATGGTGGCAACATTCAATAACTACCAGGAGTTGTTAGACATGGCCCTCATGATTGAAGTCAAGCAGCAGCAGATAGAGAGCCGCAAAAGGAAGTATGGACAGGGGAAGTATAATTCTGGAGCTCAGCAGAAGCCTTGTTTTACCTTGAACTCGGGAGTACATACCCATCATAACCATGGAGGCCACACTCACAATGGAGGGAGTTTGCATAACCATAGTGGCCCAAGAATGGGAATGGGAATGGAGGAAACAACAGTCAGAACCGTTCCAACCCAGCAACACCTGCTAGGAAGGATCTAAGTCACATTACTTGTTTCAAGTGCGGGAAGAATGGACACTACGCCATTGAATGTCCTGAAGCAAAGAATGTAAATGGCAATGGAATCTTAGGGAAGAAGCCAAACCCTTTCACAAAGTTCAAAGAATGCCTTGCTCGCTTCAAATGCATGTTCGAAAACTCAAATGATGAGTGGGTCTCTGGGCTAGATGTTGAGTACACCATAGTCCTGGGAAGTGAGAAAAATCTAAAGGAAGCAAAGAAGAAGAAGCCCATCGTGATCCAGGTTTGCGTGCATGACTTATGCTTGGTCTACCACATATGCCATGCCGACGTTGAGTGCTAGGATTTTAAGAATTTCCTCAAGGACGGCTGAGTCAAATTCATTATTGTAGACTCTAGAAACGACGGGGATGTCCTTGATCGGATAGGCCTCGTTGTAGGCAACCCCTTCGACCTCCAGAAGAAAGGGCTGGTGCCCTCCCGTGATCAGCCTTCAATGCTGACCCTGGCAGGAGCCATGGTTCATCCTTCATACAGTACACTGAAGAAACCTCCATTCAAGTTTCGTCATGCATGGGAGTGGAATGTACTAGATATAGACCACATCCACTACGCTGCAATGGATGGCTACCTTTGTTTCAGTATCTACAAGGGTTGGATGAAGAGCAAGAGCCAAGTGTGCGGTTCAAGCAAAGAAGTATCAGCCAAGAGGAAGAGGGACAAGGACGAAGTCGAGGACGTGGATGAGGAGTCCGAGTAAGGTGGCAGTGTCGTTGCTCATGGTGGTTCTAATGCAGTGTCTACCGGATTAGTTGCTTAGTTTAATTTCAGGTGTTCTTAGTTTTATTTGAGGGGTGTGTTGTGCTGAGCATATAGCAGAACTATGTTATGTTTCTTCTCGTTATATTTCGTACATTTCATCTTTTAGTTGGTATAGTAATACCACTCGTTTCTTCATATTATATACGTACAATATATGTGGCCAACATCATATAGCTAGCACTTTAGTTGTCAAAGAATTTCAGGGTGCTTAGTTTTGTCAAAGAATTCCAGGGTGCTTAGTTTTATTTGAGCGGTGTGTTGTGCTGGAGACCATTAACTTATCATTGTGAGAATCAGCTTATTTTTGTCACGTAATATGGTCAACGGGTTTGATGTGAAAATAACAATGTCTAATGACATTTCTGAGCAAACATCTAACTTAACGATGGCATTTTTTAGATATCTAATTGCATTTTTGAGCAGGCATCTCATGGATCGATGGCATTTTTTGAGTAGTTGTAACTTCTAATGGCAAAATTGAGTAGTGATACACAACTAGTGGCATAAATAATAAGAACCCAAGAATTAAATAGGTATGCTAATTTCTTTATTTCTTTATACCTTTGTGTGCGAAACAATATACGCTGCCTCCCCCCAGATTTTCTTTACAGAGGTAACATAGAACTATATGAGTGCCCTGTTAAATTTTGGAATTATTCCGGGTTTGTTTGGCCCTTTTTATACATTAATTGAGTTTCTCGTCATTTAATGTGCATAATTCAAATTTGAACTAGAAGCACATGCTCCCGCGCACCAAAGTTGATTGAAAATCACATGTGTGTCCTCGGGTGAATTTCTAGGCCACATGCAAGAAATGGGAATGAAATTCAAACATCTGGGCATCGTGGTTCGGCCGAGAACATTGAGAAGCTTGGTTTTAAAATACTTATAAATCCAAAACATGCCTGAAAATCATGAAACTTGGCATGGTGTCATGTCATGGTACTACCATGCTGTGGTAAAAAATTGCAGAATAGGAACAAGTTTTGGTATAAGTTTCTTGCAAACCGGAGCTTCTCTCAAGAAGGCTCGTGGTTCTGAGAGGGAACGTGTCACCTTTGTGTGCATAATTCAAATTTTAAATACAAGCACATGCTCTAGTGCACCAAAGCTGGTTGAAAAATCACATGTGTGTCCTCGAGTAAATCTCTAGATCCCATGCCAGAAATGCGAATGAAATCTAAACATCTGGGCGTCATGGCTCGGCTGGAAACATTGAGAAACTTGGTTTTTTAATTCCTGTAAATCCGAAACACGCATGAAAAATCATGAAACTTGGCTTGGTGTCATGACATGGGACCAACATGATGTGGTAATTTTGCTGTCCGATTTGCGAAGGCGCACACATTAACAATCAATAAACTCATCTTGGAACAAGTGTTGTCACGTTACAATCAGAAACACAAGTATTATTGAAACTGTGGGCGTTCTATTTACCATTTACGTGCCGCCACGTGTCCCTTTTTTTATTAGTTAGGAGGCGCCGTGCAGGGTAGCTATTTGAGTACGGGAGGCATGCGAGCCCTTTGACATCCATTTACCATCCACCTCTCTCCCAAGGTCTCCATTAATGGCGCCCGAGCCTCTGTTTAATGGCGTGGCAATGTCTCACTCGACTGAGATTTAAGAGAGAAAAAGGAAATCTGAAAAGAAAATTTTGCACGGATCTTGATGTATGATCCGATAGACCTATATAGCATCTACTGCGACTTATAGCAAGACTGATGAATATATATAAGGACGATGAGAGTGGATAATAATTGTCTTACATAATTAGGAAGATAATTAAAAAAGCCACATGCGACTACGCCCGAAATAAACAAGGGCAAAAGAAGAAGGAAGACACATACAATGATCTGGCTCGCTGATCTCTACTTTCTTTATGCGCTGTAGGTCACGGATACTAGTTCTCGCGGCGGGCGATGATCTCTTTCATCAGTTTCATGTCCTTAATACGCTGCTTGGAAGCATCCATGAATTCCTCCACCAGCCTGTTGCGCTCGATGTGGAGCATGACATTCTCGTCCATAAGTTTCTTGATGATGACGTCCGTCCTCTGCAACAAGGCAGCGACCTCCTCTTCCTGCTTCACCCTTCCGGTGATCTTCGCCCTCAGCAGGTCGCGCTCGCCCGAAGCTTCGCATTGCCCTCCCCTAGTTGTCGGATGACGCCGGTAGCCTCGTCCTCGCACAGCCAGAGATCTGATCCATCTGGCTATGGACTATCGCATGCATGCGCCTGTCAGAGTCCACGCCTTCCCATGAGAAATTTTCCCAGGCCGCCGCGGCGCGGCGGGACCTCCCTGCTGCTTCGGCAGCGTAGCGGGACATCTTTGCTGCTTCCGCGGTGTGGCCGGACCAGTCTGCTACATAGACGGCGCGGCGGGACCTCCATGCTGCTTCGGCGGGGCGACGGGACCTATGTGCTACTACTGTTGCGCGGCTACACATGTCACCTGCTTTCGCGGCGAGGCGGGACATCTCTCGTGCTTCCTCTTCCATTCTCACCTCTCCTTGGTGGAAATCTCTCGACCCAGAACTCACGCTGGCTATGGCTTGATTGACTTGATTGTTTTTTGTGGATGAGGAGTTGAGGAGGAATGTGCAGTCATCTTAGCATAGTAGCATTTATAACCGAGTACTACTAATACGCTCCTAATTGGGAAACCGTTTAGGTTGTGATCGGTGTGAACATGTTTGCAATTAAATAGTATAGTGTGGTAGTAGTAGTTATTTGGAATGTGACTAGACACGCTCAAAATTTATTGACGGTTCTAGTTTTGAAGTGAGGCACTATTCCCGCATGGCGTAACGTCGGCACGTTTTCTCGACCGTGGTGTAGCATATGCCATGGTACTAGTTCTTTTTTTACTGCTGTGTACGTGCAAAAACTGGCACCGTTGGATACATTTCTTACGCTTGGCGTTCGACAGGAATAGCCTCGTGGCGAGCTATAGACTAGTCTTTTTTCAGACGCTTTACACCTATCTCTCGGTACTTCTTGCACACACCATCACTGCTCCCTAGGTTGATGCCACCCGCATACAGTTGTACTCTGAGAAGAGGTGCACGCACGCACTCGTCCTCTCTCACACACGCATATGTAGCTACAAATTGTAGTGTTTTCAACCATCCGATTGGCTCTATCACAGGTTTCACGTTGCTCCTTGGCCTTGAGATTGAGAAGTTTAAAATGCGGAGGCTCAGATGGAGGCGCGGGGTTTTGGTTAATGTGCGGGCCGCACACGGCACCAACACGACACGAGCTTCGTCTGCCTGGTGCGCATGCAGTCGGGTGAGTTGTCCAAGTATAGACACAACCAGGCCCTCGTTGGTATCCGCTCCTCGACTTTGGTTGGTCATAGTGGAGAGTAGCATAGACTAGTTACTAGTCTATGTTACTAGTACCTTCATAGTGTGTAGCAACCAGACCTCAAACAGTCTGATCTCTGTGCTCCGGTGTCATCCCTGGATCAGTAATGCTGACACCACACAGTACTCGGAGGATTTATAGCAGAGTAGCAATCACACACTTATTACATCGAGTGTCTCAAAAGAGAGCTTATTACAATAAATATGGCTTAAGGCCATCTAATAACGATAACAGCGGAAGGCTTGGAAGGTAAGTGAGTCCATAAACTCCAACGACATCACTGAGTATAGAACCACGACCTAAAAACTCCTTAATCGTCGTCTGAAAAGTCTGCAACACTAACGTTGCAGCCCGAAAACGGGTCAGCACATGGAATATGCTGGCAAGGTAACACATAGAGAGTAATGGAATGCAACAGCTATACTATATGCATATTTAGCTGGTGGAAAGCTCTATGGTTACAGTTCTTGCGTAAAGCCAATTTTTCCCTACTTCAAAGGAATAAAATTAATTACTATCATGGTGGTTGTTAAACATTGAGAATGGTTGACAGCATTCTCAATCCCAATTAAGTAACATCATTAAAACCCAACAAAATTAACTTTAGAGTAACATGTTGAGATTCACATGATAATCCAGGTACTAGATACTCAAGATGTCCATAACCGGGGACATGGCTAATCATGATTAGTTTATACACTCTGCAGAGGTTTGCGCACTTTTCCCCATAAGACTTGATCGCCTCCGTTGGATTTCTCGCACTACATGGTGTTTGAGAAACGGATGACCGAGACACAATCTTTCAGAAGCGCTAGCACCTTACGATGGATAGACCGGTACACCTACTTTCCCCTACATCTGCTAGTCTACCCTGTAAGAGTTCGCACGACTTACTCAACTATGCCAGAGCCCATAATGGCTTGTGGCTGCACACGGAAGTTTCTAGTATGAATAATCTCATTATCCCTTTGAGCCTGGGTGGCGGTCCAAAATAAAAATAGGCAAGTCCTGGAATACCTAGGTGCCTCAATCCACCCAGATGTGTGTTAGGTTGCCACCTTAGATAAACCATTAATTATCAATCTCACATCTGTCATGGATATCACTCACCCAATCCACGTCTACTAGCATAGCATGGCATAATAAGCAAACGTAGAAGTAACTCCCAAAGGTTTGATAATAAACAGGTAATAGGTACTACCTCATCTACTTCTCATCCCACAATTTAATTAGATCCTAATCATGCAATGTGTGAAGATTGATCTAATGCAATAAAACTGGGTTGTAGAAAAAGGTATGATCAAAGTGTTACTTGCCTTGCTGATGATCCGCGAAACCTAGAGATTCAAAGTAACAGGCGGCGCACTCCGGGTATTCTATTGCAGACAAACAAACAAGCATACAATAAGTACTCACCTAATGCACAGGTAAAACTCAAATAGAAGATCTAACCAGAAAGTTCAACTTAAGAACCCTCGTTTGCAAAAAGAATCAAATCGAACGAAGCAAAAGAAATCAAACGGCGAAAGAAAACAACTTCGTTCTAGTAATCTAGATCTAAGTCAAATTTTACAGTAGCAAAAACATGTTTAAGTTGATTATTCGGAAAGAGGGTTTCGGGAAGAAACTCCAGGCGCTTGAATCGCCTGATTCCGATAAACGAGCGAAAAGTTATACTAAAATGAAAATCGGATCAGAAATCGCGATTAGAAAATAACCGCGGAAAATCCGACGAACAGATTAATCGGTAATTAACCTAATCCGAAAATAATTAAAATAAAAAAATATTAAAATAATAAATAATAAAAAAAATTCGAAAATAAAACCGACGAGAAAAAAAAATAATTTTTTTTAAAAAAAATTTGGCACGGAAGTCGAGAGGGCGGCGAACCTCGGGCGGCGCGCTGCTCCGGCGGCGGCGGCGGCGGCGGATCGGGCGCGGGGCTGGTGTGGGCTGGGGGCTCGGGTGCGGCGCTATATAAAGGCGCCCCCGGGCGGAGTCCCGCTCGGGTACGGCCCATAGTCGGTTTCGTTTTTTTAAAATAATTACGCTCGGAAGAAAAATAAAAAGAAATACTAAACGGACTCCAAAAATCACGAAATAAATTTTCCCGGGTTTCTAAAATCAAGCCCGATTAAGTGAACATTTATCTGGGCCCAAACTACAACTTTGAAAAACGCGCATTTTTCCTAAATTCAATTAAAAATACCGAAAAACTCCGAAATAAATCTTATTTGATTTTTTTATTAAATCCACAATATTTCTATATTTTGGGAAAGTCATTTTATTCCCTCTCTCATATTTTTGTAATAGAAATAATTGATGATAAAATAAATAAAATCAAATGATCCTGTTTACAAAATTTGAGAAAACGCAAATATGTAAATAAAAAAATCCCCAACTCTCTCCGTGGGTCCTTGAGTTGCTTAGGATTTTCTAGGATCAAAACCAAAAGCAAAATAAAATATGATATGCATGATGATCTAATGTATAATATTCCAAATTGAAAATTTGGGATGTTACAAACCTACCCCCCTTAAGATGAATCTCGCCCTCGAGATTCGGGTTGGCTAGAAAATAGGTGAGGGTGGTCTTTGAGCAAATCTTCCTCTCGCTCCCAGGTGGCTTCATCCTCCGTGTGGTGGCTCCACTGAACTTTGCAAAACTTGATAACTTTGCTGCGAGTGACTCGGCTGGCAAACTCAAGAATCTTGACTGGTTTCTCCTCATAGGTCGAATTGTTATCCAACTGAATTGCTTCCAATGGCACTGTGTCTCTCAAAGGTATGTCAGCCATCTCCGCGTGACACTTTTTCAACTGAGAAACTTGGAACACATCATGAACTCCTGTCAATCCTTCTGGCAATTCCAACTTGTAAACCACTTCTCCCATACGCTCTAAAACTCGATATGGTCCTACAAATCGTGGCGCTAACTTCCCCTTAACTCCAAAGCGCTTAATCCCTCGAAGTGGGGATACTCGAAGATAAGCTCTGTCTCCAATTTCGTAAACTGTCTCCTTGCGTTTAGAATCTGCGTAGCTCTTCTGCCTGGACTGGGCTACCTTGAGCCTATCGCGGATCAAATTCACCTTCTGTTCAGACTCCTTAATCAGATCTGGTCCAAACAACTGGCGGTCTCCAACTTCGTCCCATGACAACGGTGTCCTGCACCTCCTTCCGTACAAAGCTTCGAAAGGGGCCATCTCCAAACTGGTCTGATAGCTATTATTGTAAGAGAACTCTGCATATGGCAAATTATCGTCCCAACTAGATCCATAATCTAGCGCACAAGCTCTCAGCATATCCTCCAAAATCTGATTGACTCTCTCGGTCTGTCCATCTGTCTGCGGATGATAAGTTGTACTAAATTCTAGCCTAGTACCCAAAGTCTCACGCAACTGCTTCCAGAACTTTGAGGTAAACTGGGTTCCTCTATCTGATATGATGCTCCTCGGAACTCCATGCAAACATACGATCCTGGTCATGTATATCTTTGCCAACTTAGCACTGGTGTAAGTGGTCTTTACTGGGATGAAATGAGCTATCTTCGTCAATCGATCAACTACAACCCAAATCGAGTCATAGCCTGAACGAGTCATTGGTAATCCCGTGATAAAATCCATGCCTAGCTTATCCCACTTCCATTCGGGTATCGGCAATGGTTGTAACAATCCTGCTGGCTTCTGATGCTCTGCCTTTACTCTCTGACATACGTCACAAACTGCTACATACTCTGCAATATCCTTCTTCTTTCCGGTCCACCAGAAAATATCCTTCAAATCCAAATACATCTTGGTATTTCCTGGGTGAATCGAATACGGTGAATCATGTGCCTCTTGCAAAATCAACTTTCTGATCTCCGGGTCATTAGGTATATAAACACGGTCTTCACACCATAGGGTGTCGTGCTCATCCTCACGAAATCCTTTAGCTTTTCCTTTGCTCAGTTTCTCCTTTATAGCGGCAATCTCTTTGTCAGTTTTCTGAGCTTCGCTGATTCTATCCATCAAAGTTGACTGAATTTCCAACGTTGCTACATAGCCTCTCGGAACTATTTCCACACATAGTTCACGAAGATTTTCTGCTAACTCCTTGGGTATTTCTCCCATCATTAACGTATTGACATGGCTCTTGCGGCTTAATGCATCAGCTACTACATTAGCCTTCCCGCGATGATAATGCAATCTCATATCATAATCCTTGACGAGCTCCAACCATCTCCTTTGTCTGAGGTTCAACTCCTTCTGCGTGAAAATGTACTTCAAACTCTTGTGATCCGTGTACACCTCACAATGATTTCCAATGAGGAAATGTCTCCATGTCTTCAATGCATGCACTATGGCTGCTAACTCCAAATCATGCGTAGCGTAATTCAATTCGTGAGGCTTCAGTTGTCTTGAAGCATATGAAACAACTCTCCCTTCCTGCATAAGCACTGCACCAAGTCCTCGACGTGAAGCGTCGCAATACACCTCATAATCCTTGGTTTGATCTGGCAAAATCAACACTGGTGAGGTAACCAAGCGTTTCTTCAACTCCTGGAAACTAGCCTCACACTCCTCAGTCCATTTGAACTTGGTATCCTTATTCAACAACTCCGTCATAGGCTTCGCAATCTTTGAGAAATTCTCAATAAATCTCCGGTAGTATCCTGCGAGTCCAAGAAAACTCCGGATCTCTCCAACTGTTGTTGGTGCTTCCCACCTGGTCACGGTTTCAACTTTAGCGGGATCTACTGCTATACCTTCTCCAGATATAACGTGTCCGAGGAATCCTACTTCCTTCAACCAAAACTCACATTTGCTGAACTTGGCATATAATTGGTGTTGTCTGAGCTTTCCAAGTACCAAACGCAAATGCTCCTTATGCTCCTCTTCATTCTTTGAGAATACCAGAATATCATCGATGAAAACCACGACGAACTTATCCAAAACTCCATGAACACTTTGTTCATCATGTTCATAAAATAGGCAGGCGCGTTAGTCAGTCCAAATGACATAACAGTATACTCATATAGTCCATATCTTGTGGTGAATGCTGTCTTAGGTATGTCCTGCTCTCGAATCTTCAACTGATGGTACCCTGATCGCAAATCGATCTTGGAAAACACTTTAGCTCCTTGCAATCGATCAAACAGATCATTGATCATTGGTAGCGGGTACTTGTTCTTGATTTTTACTTCATTCAATCCTCGATAGTCAACAACCATCCTTAACGATCCATCCTTCTTCTCTACTAGAAGTACTGGCGATCCCCAAGGCGAAGAACTTGGGCGAATGTAACCTTTATCCAGTAACTCCTTAATCTGCTTCTTAATTTCCACCAAATCTTTTGCGGGCATCCTATATGGTCGCTTCGATATTGGCCCAGTGCCTGGCAAAAGTTCAATAAAAAACTCAATATCTCTATCCGGTGGCATGCCTGGCAACTCTTCGGGAAATACATCAGGAAAATCCTTTACCACTGGTAGTTCCTCCTGCACAACTCCTGATAAGGAATTTACTTGTGTCCTGTTTGGTGCATGTCGGGATAGATACTTGATCCTTCTTCCTTCTGGCGTTGTGAGCAAAATTGTCTTACTGGCGCAATCGATGTTTCCTCCATTCCCGTTACTATTCTTGGTGCCATTGTGATTGTGCGAGCTACCTACTCCATGGGTATGCTGAAAATGTCCTCCCGGTCTAGGGGTAAAGCGTGGCTTCTGCTGAGCTCCTGAATTATACTTTCCTTGTCCATACTTCCTCTTGCGGTTCTCAATTTGCTGTTGCTTCCCTTCAACCATAAGAGCACGATCTACCAACTCCTGGTAGTTGTTGAAGGTGGCTACCATCAACTGCATACTCAACTCATCATTCAATCCTTCCAGGAATTTCTCCTGCTTAGCTACATCCGTAGCAACGTCATCTTGGGCATAACGTGCTAGCTTACTAAACTCCTCCACATACTGGCCAACTGTCCGTCCTCCTTGGCGCAAGTTACGAAACTCACGCTTATTCATGGCCATTGCTCCTGCTGAAACATGGGCAGTACGAAAAGCCTGCTGAAACTAGTCCCATGTGACAGTGTCGACTGGGAAGGTGGCTGTGAAATTCTCCCACCAGTATGTTGTGGGTCCTTCTAACTGATGTGCGGCAAACTTCACCTTCTCCGCATCTGTGCATCCTGCTGTGGTCAACTCCCTAGCTATCTTGCGGAGCCAATCATCTGCTACTATCGGCTCGGTGCTACTGGAAAACACCGGCGGATTCAGCCTAAGAAAACGGGCTAAGTGGTCAACAGGTGGTGGTGGTGGTGGGTTGTTGTTGTTGTTCCCCTGATTCTGATTCTGAACTAGCAACTGCATCAAGGTGTTCTGCTGCTGGATCAACTGGGTGAGCTCCGGCGGAAAGGCAAATTCGGGGTCACGTCTCGGAGGCATCTGAGGGTTTAGAAAAGATGAGATATAAGAATAGAGGGGGTCTAAAGAGAAAACACTACCCATATGCACATGAGGAAAAAGCAAACAATTCACTTCATTCAATTAAACAAAGGCATACAATCGATCTAGCTATCGCAAGAGTGCTCGGACTACTATATTTACATGGTGGACTACTACTACTGATGAGGTGGTCTACTAGAAATATTCTACGGTTGTAGACTCCATGATATCTGCTCCTGCTTCATCAACATAGTCATCATTGCTACTATCTTGTTCCGAGTCGGTGCCGTCAATGATGATGTAGTCTTCCGGGCTAATCTCCTTGGGTTATTCGTCTTCATCTACTGGTGTCGAGCCTCCCATAAATATTCCAATCTTCTTGATCAGATCGTCATTCTTCTCCACCAATGCTTCAATTTCTTCTTCATAATCTTCACGTGTAACCTTGAGTTCTTCCTCCTGTTCCTTGATTCTAGTCTTAGTCTTCTTCAGATCTATCATGTCGGCGCACATCTGATTCTCCTGTCGTCGAATGTGCTGGTTTAACTCCTGGATAAAAGCTGCGATTGATCTATCTTTCCTGGTGCTGATCATCTCCCAGTGTTCATCTCGGCGCCCACAAATCTGGTAGATAATATCCTTGAGATCCTTGCGGTAGACTTCTCCAATGCGTCCCATGGCGATGTGAGCTGCCATACTCTTTCCTAGACTCCAAGTTGGTGCATCAAAAGAAAACTCTATGGGCTCAGTGACTGGCATGAACGTCCTTCCTGGAACTTAAACTTGTATCATCCAGCGCTCTTCTTCAGGTAAAGTGGCGTTGTAGGTTCCCGTGAAGCTTGGTACTCCTATGTTCAGGTATCTAGTGACTTCCTTCAAGTGGCGTCCAAAGGGTGTATCTTCATCTGGTTGTGTGAACTTCTTCCTTGCATCCGCCATCCTAAAGAGTAGAAAAGATGAGAGGTCAGAAGAGAAGAGAGTGAGTAGTGATCTAGGTCTTTAGCTTAGTGGTCGTGTCCTACAGTCAGCGTGTGCTCTGATACTATCTCTGTAGCGACCAGACCTCAAACAGTCTGATCTCTGTGCTCCGGTGTCATCCCTGGATCAGTAATGCTGACACCACACAGTACTCGGAGGATTTATAGCAGAGTAGCAATCACACACTTATTACATCGAGTGTCTCAAAAGAGAGCTTATTACAATAAATATGGCTTAAGGCCATCTAATAACGATAACAGCGGAAGGCTTGGAAGGTAAGTGAGTCCATCAACTCCAACGGCATCACTGAGTATAGAACCACGACCTAAAAACTCCTTAATCATCGTCTGAAAAGTCTGCAACATTAACGTTGCAGCCCGAAAACGGGTCAGCACATGGAATATGCTGGCAAGGTACCACATAGAGAGTAATGGAATGCAACAGCTATACTATATGCATATTTGGCTAGTGGAAAGCTCTATGGTTACAGTTTTTGCGTAAAGCCAATTTTTCCCTACTTCAAAGGAATAAAATTAATTACTATCATGGTGGTTGTTAAACATTGAGAATGGTTGATAGCATTCTCAATCCCAATTAAGTCACATCATTAAAACCCAACAAAATTAACTTTAGAGTAACATGTTGAGATTCACATGATAATCCAGGTACTAGATACTCAAGATGTCCATAACCGAGGACACGGCTAATCATGATTAGTTTATACACTCTGCAGAGGTTTGTGCACCTTTCCCCACAAGACTCGATCGCCTCCGTTGGATTTCTCGCACTACATGGTGTTTGAGAAACGGATGACCGAGACATAGTCTTTCAGAAGCGCTAGCACCTTACGATGGATAGACCGGTACACCTACTTTCCCCTACATCTGCTAGTCTACCCTGTAAGAGTTCGCACGACTTACTCAACTATGCCAGAGCCCATAATGGCTTGTGGCTGCACATGGAAGTTTCTAGTATGAATAATCTCATGATCCCTTTGAGCCTGGGTGGCGGTCCAAAATAAAAACAGGCAAGTCCTGGAATACCCAGGTGCCTCAATCCACCCAGATGTGTGTTAGGTTGCCACCTTAGATAAACCATTAATTATCAATCTCACATCTGTCATGGATATCACTCACATAATCCACGTCTACTAGCATAGCATGGCATAATAAGCAAACGTAGAAGTAACTCCCAAAGGTTTGATAATAAACAGGTAATAGGTACTACCTCATCTACTTCCCATCCCACAATTTAATTAGATCCTAATCATGCAATGTGTGAAGATTGATCTAATGCAGTAAAACTGGGTTGTAGAAAAAGGTATGATCAAAGTGTTACTTGCCTTGCTGATGATCCGCGAAACCTAGAGATTCAAAGTAACAGGCGGCGCACTCCGGGTATTCTATCGCAGACAAACAAACAAGCATACAATAAGTACTCATCTAATGCACAGGTAAAACTCAAATAGAAGATCTAACCAGAAAGTTCAACTTAAGAACCCTGGTTTGCAAAAAGAATCAAATCGAACGAAGCAAAAGAAATCAAACGGCGAAAGAAAACAACTTCGTTCTAGTAATCTAGATCTAAGTCAAATTTTACAGTAGCAAAAACATGTTTAAGTTGATTATTCGGAAAGAGGGTTTCGAGTCGAAACTCCAGGCGCTTGAATCGCGTGATTCCGTTAAACGAGCGAAAAGTTATACTAAAACGAAAATTGGATCAGAAATCGCGATCAGAAAATAACCGCGAAAAATCCGACGAAAAAGAAAAACGACGAACAGATTAATCGGTAATTAACCTAATCCGAAAATAATTAAAATAAAAAAATATTAAAATAATAAATAATAAAAAATTTCGAAAATAAAACCGACGAGAAAAAAATAATTTTTTTTGAAAAAAATTCGGCACGGAAGTCGAGGCGGCGGCGAACCTCGGGCGGCGCGCTGCTCCGGTGGCGGCGGCGGCTGGTGTGGGCTGGGGGCTCGGGTGTGGCGCTATAGAAAGGCGCCCCCGGGTGGAGTCCCGCTCGGGTACGGCCCATAGTCGGTTTCGTTCTTTTTTTAAAATAATTACGCTCGGAAGAAAAATAAAAAGAAATACTAAACGGACCCCAAAACTCACGAAATAAATTTTTCTGGGTTTCTAAAATCAAGCCCGATTAAGTGAACATTTATCTGGGCCCAAACTACAACTTTGAAAAACGCGCATTTTTCCTAAATTCAATTAAAAATACCGAAAAACTCCAAAATAAATCTTATTTAATTTTTTTATTAAATCCTCAATATTTCTATATTTTGGGAAAGTCATTTTATTCCCTCTCTCATATTTTTGTAATAGAAATAATTGATGATAAAATAAATAAAATCAAATGATCCTGTTTATAAAATTTGAGAAAACTCAAATATGTAAATAACGAAATCCCCAACTCTCTCCGTGGGTCCTTGAGTTGCTTAGGATTTTCTAGGATCAAAACCAAAAGCAAAATAAAATATGATATGCATGATGACCTAATGTATAACATTCCAAATTGAAAATTTGGAATGTTACATAGTGGGTAGTGTCATATAGTATATGCATAATTTGGTGACGAGCGCTCTCTATATGTACCACCTTTTTCTTTAATTACATCTTGTTAGTTTTTCTCTATGGCGCAATCCATCGATAATACTACTGTACAAATGTATACATTTTTTAAAAGGCTAGAGGGCGAGGCAGTCTAGATTGGTCCTTTTCACGAGAGGCGAGGGCCTTTGTGATTTGACGGCTCATTGCTGCTGGAAGGCGGGGCCTTGTGATTTGACTGCTCGTATAAATGTGCCGACGACCTGAGGAGGAGAAAAGAACCGTGCGGTATACTCAAGTTTTCCACTGGAGTACGACGGAGGAGCACAAAACACGGCAGCCCAGTGCCATATCCTCCACTCTCTACTCTTATTATATATTACTAACAAGAGGCATTGTTCTATTGGCGATAGAGAATGATCTAATTTGCCAGTCATCTCATTTTTAACATTGTTCTATTCGTGCCTCGCAGAGAAGGTGACACGTGCGGCCAAACACCCGAAGAAAAATAAGAAACACAGGACCAAAAGAAGAAGGAGGATTATCACCCCCCAAAAAGAAGGATGACGCACACACAAGTCTGGGACGCTGCTCTCACTACATGAAGGGTTGCTAGCCATGGAGTCGTAACTGCTTCTTCATCGCCCCCACGACCTCCATCTCCTTGTGCGTCTCCTCCGCCATCTTCATAATTGTGTCCACGACGCGGGATTTCTCGACGCGAGCCTTCATCATCTGTTCCACGGCCGCATTACGTACCTTGATAGCAGACGGGTGCTCGATGCGGAGCTTCACCAACTCCTCCTTCTGCTCCATGACGAGGGCATGCAACATCTTCATCGAGGAACTACTATTCTCATGCAGCTTCTTCCAGCCGGCGTTATCCTCCTTCAGCAGGTCGAGCTCGTGGCAGAGCTTCGCCTTGTCCTCCTGAAGTTGCAGGATTTCACCGGTCGCCTTCTTCTCCGAGGCAATGCTCTTCTTCAGCAGCATCACCAAGCCGGCGGTCAACTCCCCCTGCTTAGCTCACCGGGCATGTCATCGAGGCTCTCCTTCAGCAGCTCCACCAAGCCGTGGATGAACTCCTTCTGCTTATTGAGGTGCTTATTGAGCTAACCGGGCATGCTGTTGAGGGATAACGACTCCAGCGCCGCATGTTCGCCTCCGCGTCTAGGGCGCTCCTGGGAGCCATCGTCTGCCCGTGAGAGATCTATCGAGGTCTCTGCGTGGCGGCAAGCCCTCTTTTTTTCCGCAGCCTTGTGTTGGAAATATGCCCTAGAGGTAATAATAAAATGGTTATTGTTATATTTCCTTTTTCATGATAATTGTCTATTGTTAATGCTATAATTGTATTATCCGGAAACAGTAATACTTGTGTGGATACATAGACCACAACATGTCCCTAGTGAGCCTCTAGTTGACTAGCTCATTGATAAATAGATGGTTACGATTTCCTGACCGTGGACATTGGATGCCATTGATAAGAGGATCACATCATTAGGAGAATGATGTGATGGCAAGACCTAATCCTAAGCCTAGCACAAGATCGTGTAGTTCGTCTGCTAAAGCTTTTCTAATGTCAAGTATCTTTTACTTAGACCATGAGATTGTGCAACTCCTGGATACCGTAGGAGTACTTTGGGTGTGCCAAACGTCACAACGTAACTGGGTGGCTATAGAGGTACACTACGGGTATCCCCAAAAGTATCTGTTGGGTTGGCACGAATCGAGACTGGGATTTGTCACTCCGTATGACGGAGAGGTATCTCTCGGCCCACTCGGTAAGACATCATCGTAATGATCTAAATGTGACTAAGGGTTTGGTCACGGGATGATGTGTTACGGAATGAGTAAAGAGACCTGCCGTAACGAGATTGAACAAGGTATCGGTATACCGATGATCGAATCTCGGGCAAGTACCATACTGATAGACAAAAGGGAATCATATACGGGATTCATTGAATCCTTGACATCGTGGTTCATCTGATGAGATCATCATGGAACATGTGGGAGCCAACATGGGTATCCAGATCCCGCTGTTGGTTATTGGCCGGAGAGATGTCTCGGTCATGTCTGCATAGTTCCCGAACCCGTAGGGTCTACACACTTAGGTTCGATGATGCTAGGGTTATAGGGAAGAGAAGTACGTGGTTACCAAATGTTGTTCGGAGTCACGGATGAGATCCCGGATGTCAGGAGGAGTTCCGGAATGGTCCGGGGGTAAAGATTTATATATGGAAGTCCCGTTTTGGACACCGGAAGTGTTCTAGGCGTTATCAGTAACATACCGAGACCACCGGAAGGTTTCGGGGGTCCACCGGGAGGGGCCACCAGCCCCGGAGGCCTGCGTGGGCCAAGTGTGGGAAGGGACCAGCCCCTAGGCGGGCTGGTGCACCTCCCACAAGAGGCCCAAGGCGCAGGGAAGGGGAGAAAGGGGAAACCCTAGGCTCAGATGGGCCTAAGGCCCACCTAGGGTGCGCCCCCCTCTCTCCCCCTCTGGCCGCCCGCCTAGGCGGGGAAACCTACATGGGGGCGCAGCCCCTCCCCTCCCCTATATATAGTGGGGGTTTTGGGGCTGCCAGAGACACGACTCTCCCTCTCTCTTGGCGCAGCCCTACCCCTCTCCCTCCTCATCTCTCGCAGTGCTTGGCGAAGCCCTGCTGGAGTGCCACACTCCTCCACCACCACCACGCTATTGTGCTGCTGCTGGACTGAGTCTTACCCAACCTCTCCCTCTCTCCTTGCAGGATCAAGGCGCGGGAGACGTCACCGGGCTGCACATGTGTTGAACGTGGAGGCACCATTGTTCGGTGCTTAGATCGTATTCGGACGCGATCTGAATCACTTCGTGTACGACTCCACCGACCGCGTTCTTGCAACGCTTCTGCATCGCGATCTTCAAAGGTATGAAGATGCACTCCCCTCTCGTTGCTAGTAAGCTCCATAGATTGATCTTGGTGATGCGTAGAAAATTTTAATTTCTGCAATGATCCCCAATGGTGGCATCATGAGCTAGGTCTATGCGTAGTTTCTATGCACGAGTAGAACACAAGTTATTGTGGGCGTCGATTTTGTCAATTTACTTGCCGTTACTAGTCTTATCTTGATTCGGTGACATCGCAGGATGAAGCGGCCCGGACCGACCTTACACGTACGCTTACGTGAGACAGGTTCCACCGACTGACATGCACTAGTTACATATGGTGGCTAGCGGGTGTCTGTCTCTCCCACTTTAGTCGGATCGGATTCGATGAAAAGGGTCCTTATGAAGGGTAAATAGAAATTGTCATATCACTTTGTGGTTTTGGCGTAGGTAAGAAGTGTTCTTGCTAAGAAACCTATAGCAGCCATGTAAAAATTTGCAACAACAATTAGAGGATGTCTAACTTGTTTTTGCAGCATATGCCGTGTGATGTGATATGGCCAAAAGGATGTGATGAATGATATATGTGATGTATGAGATTGATCATGTTGTTGTAATAAGAATCACAACTTGCATGTCAATGAGTATGACAACCGGCAGGAGCCATATGAGTTGTCTTAATTTATTTATGACCTACATGTCAACATAAACGTCATGTAATTACTTTACTTTATTGCTAAACCGTTAGCCATAGTAGTAGAAGTAATAGTTGGCGAGACAACATAATGAAGACACGATGATGGAGATCATGGTGTCATGCTGGTGATGATGATGATCATGGCGCCCCAAAGATGGAGATCAAAAGGAGCAAAAAGATATTGGCCATATCATGTCACTGTTTGATTGCATGTGATGTTTATCATGCTTTTACATCTTATGGTTAGAACGATGGTAGCATAAATAAGATGATCCCTCATTAAAATATCAAGAATTGTGTTCCCCCTAACTATGCACCGTTGCTAAGGTCCATTGTTCCAAAGCACCATGTGATGATCGGGTGTGATAGGTTCTAACATTCGCATACAACGGGTGTAAGCCAGATTTACACACGCAATACACTTAGGTTGACTTGACGAGCCTAGCATGTATAGACATGGCCTCGGAGCACGGAAGACCGAAAGGTCAAATATGAGTCGTATAGAAGATACGATCAACATGAAGATGTTCACCGATGATGACTAGTCCGTCTCACGTGATGATCGGACACGACCTAGTTGATTCGGATCATGTATCACCTAGATGACTAGAGGGATGACTGTCTGAGTGGTAGTTCATTAAATAATTTGATTAGATGAACTTAATTATCATGAACATAGTCTAAAAACTTTGCAATATGTCTTGTAGATCAAATGGCCCACGCAAATGTTGCCCTCAACTTCAACACGTTCCTAGAGAAAACCAAGCTGAAAGACGATGGTAGCAACTACACGGACTGGGTCCGTAACCTGAGGATTATCCTCATAGCTACCAACAAAGCATATGACCTTGAAGCACCGCTAGGTGACGCACCTATTTTCCCAGCAACTCAAGACGTTATGAACGCCCAGCAGTCGCCTAGTGATGATTACTCCCTGGTTCAGTGCGGCATGCTTTACAGCTTAGAACCGGGGCTCCAAAAGCATTTTGAGCAACACGGAGCATATGAGATGTTCCAAGAGCTGAAAAAGGTTTTCCAAGGTCATGCCCGAGTCGAGAGATATGAATTCTCCGACAAGTTCTACAGTTGTAAGATGGAGGAGAACAGTTCTATCAGCAAGCACATACTCAAGATGTCTGGGTTGCACAACCGCTTGTCTCAGCTAGGAGTCAATCTCCCGGATGACGCGATCGTTGACAGAATCCTTCAGTCGCTTCCACCTAGATACAAGAGCTTTGTGATGAACTTTAATATGCAGGGGATGGAAAAGACCATTCCTGAGGTATATTCAATGCTGAAATCAGCGGAGGTGGAATCAAAAAGGAACATCAAGTGCTGATGGTGAATAAAACCACTAAGTTCAAGAAAGGCAAGGGTAAAAAGAACTTCAAGAACGACGGCAAGGGAATTGCCGCGCCCGGTAAGCAAGCTGCCGGGAAGAAGCCAAAGAATGGACCCAAGCCTGAGATTAAGTGCTTTTATTGCAAGGGAAACGGTCACTGGAAGCGGAACGGCCCCAAGTACTTAGCGGATAAGAAGGCCGGCAATACCAAAGGTATATGTGATATACATGTTATTGATGTGTACCTAACCAGCGCTGGTAGTAGCTCCTTGGTATTTGATACCGGTGCGGTTGCTCATATTTGTAACTTAAAACAGGAGCTGCGGAATAAGCGGAGATTGGCGAAGGACGAGGTGATGATGCGCATCGGGAATGGTTCCAAGGTCGATGTGATCGCCATCGGCACACTACCTCTACATTTACCTATGGGATTAGTTTTAAACCTCAATAATTGTTATTTAGTGCCAACTTTGAGCATGAACATTGTATCTGGATCTCGCTTAATGAGAGATGGCTACTCATTTAAATCTGAGAATAATGATTGTTCTATTTATATGAGAGATATGTTTTATGGTCATGCCCCACTGGTCAATGATTTATTCTTATTTAATCTCGAACGTGATGTTACACATATTCATAGTGTGAATGCCAAAAGATGTAAGGTTGATAATGATAGTCCCACATACTTGTGACACTGCCGCCTTGGTCACGTTGGTGTCAAACGAATGAAGAAACTCCATGCATATGGAATTTTGGAGTCTCTTGATTATGAATCATTTGACACATGTGAACCATGCCTCATGGGAAAAATGACCAAGACTCCATTCTCCGAAACAATGGAGCGAGCAACCAACTTATTGGAAATCATACATACTGATGTGTGTGGTCCAATGAGTGTTGAGGCTCGCGGTGGCTATCGTTATGTTCTCACCCTCACTGATGACTTGAGTAGATATTGGTATGTCTACTTAATGAAACACAAGTCTGAGACCTTTGTAAAGTTCAAGGAATTTAAGAGTGAGGTTGAGAATCAACGTGATAGGAAAATAAAGTTCTTATGATCAGATCGTGGGGGAGAATATTTGAGTCACGAATTTGGCACGCACTTAAGGAAATGTGGAATCATTTCACAACTCACGCCGCCTGGAACACCTCAGCGTAATGGTGTGTCCGAACATCGTAATCGCACTCTATTGGATATGGTGTGATCTATGATGTCTCTTACCGATCTACCATTATCATTTTGGAGTTATGCTTTAGAGACTGCCGCATTCGCTTTAAATAGGGCTCCGTCAAAATCCGTTGAGACAACACCGTATGAATTATGGTTTGGGAAGAAACCTAAGCTGTCGTTTCTGAAAGTTTGGGAATGCGATGCTTATGTTAAGAAACTTCAACCTGAAAAGCTCGAACCCAAGTCAGAAAAATGCGTCTTCATAGGATACCCTAAGGAAACTATTGGGTATACCTTCTACCTCAGATCCAAAGGAAAGATCTTTGTTGCCAAGAATGGATCCTTTCTAGAGAAAGAGTTTCTCTCAAAAGAAGTAAGTGGGAGGAAAGTAGAACTTGATGAAGTACTGCCTCTTGAACTAGAAAGTAGCGCAGCTCAAGAAAATGTTTCTGTGGTGCCTGCACCGACTAGAGAGGGAGTTAATGATGATGATCAAGGAACTTCGGATCAAGTTACTACTGAACTTCGTAGGTCCACAAGGACAAGTTCCATGCCAGAATGGTATGGCAACCCTGTCCTAGAAATAATGTTGTTAGACAATGGTGAACCTTCAAACTATGAAGAAGCGATGGCGGGCCCAGATTCCAATAAATGGCTTGAAGCCGTAAATCCGAGATATGATCCGTGTATGAAAACAAAGTATGGACATTGACGGACTTGCCCGATGATCGGCGAGCCATAGAAAATTAATGGATCTTTAAAAAGAAGACGGACGCGGATGGCAATGTGACCGTCTATAAAGCTTGGCTTGTCGCTAAGGGTTATCGACAAGTTCAAGGGGTTGACTACGATGAGACCTTCTCACCTGAAGCGAAGCTGAAGTCTGTCTGAATCATCTTAGCAATTGCTGCATTCTATGATTATGAGATATGGAAAATGGACGTCAAAACGGCATTCCTTAATGGTTTCCTTAAGGAAGAATTGTATATGATGCATCCGGAAGGTTTTGTCGATCCTAAGAATGTTGACAAGGTATGCAAGCTCCAATGCTCAGTCTATGGGCTGGTGCAAGCATCTCGGAGTTGGAACATTCGCTTTGATGAGATGATTAAAGCGTTTGGGTTTACGCAGATTTATGGAGAAGCCTGTGTTTACAAGAAAGTGAGTGGGAGCTCTGTAGCATTTCTCATATTATATGTGGATGACATACTATTGATGGGAAATGATATAGAATTCTTGGAAAGCATAAAGGCCTACTTGAATAAATGTTTTTCGATGAAGGACCTTGGAGAAGCTTCTTACATATTAGGCATCAAGATCTATAGAGATAGATCGAGACACCTCATTGGTCTTTCACAAAGCACGTACCTTGACAAGATATTGAAGAAGTTCAATATGGATTAGTGCAAGAAGGGGTTCTTGCCTCTATTGCAAGGTGTGAGATTGAGCATGGCTCAATGCCCGACCACGACATAAGATAGATAAAAGATGAGTGTCATCCCCTATGCCTCGGCCATAGGGTCTATTATGTATGCCATGCTGTGTACCAGTCCTGATGTAAACCTTGCCGTAAGTTTGGTAGGAAGGTACCAAATTAATCCCGGCATGGAGCACTGGACATCGGTCAAGAATATCCTGAAGTACCTAAAAAGGACTAAGGATATGTTTCTCATTTATGGAGGTGACGAAGAGCTCGTCGTAAAGGGTTATGTTGATGCTAGCTTAGACACAGATCCGGATGACTCCAAGTCACAAACCAGATACATGTATATTTTTAATGGTGGGGCAGTCAGCTGGTGCAGTTGCAAGCAAAGGGTCGTGGCAGGATCTACATGTGAAGCGGAGTACATGGCAGCCTCGGAGGCAGCACATGAAGCAATCTAGATGAAGGAGTTCATTACCGACCTAGGAGTTATTCCCAATGCGTCGGGCCCGATGACTCTCTTCTGTGACAATACTGGAGCTATTGCCCTTGCCAAGGAGCCCAGGTTTCACAAGAAGACCAGGCATATCAAGCGTTGCTTCAACTCCATTCGTGTAAATGTTCAAGATGGAGACATAGAGATTTGTAAAGTGCATACAGACCTGAATGTTGCAGATCCGTTGACTAAACCTCTTCCACGTGCAAAACATGATCAACACCAAAACTCTATGGTTGTTCGACTCATCACAATGTAACAAGGTTATTGACTCTAGTTCAAGTGGGAGACTATTGTAAATATGCCCTAGAGGCAACAATAAAATGGTTATTGTTATATTTCCTTGTTCATGATAATTGTCTATTGTTCATGCTATAATTGTATTATCCGGAAACAGTAATAGTGTGTGAATACATAGACCGCAACATGTCCCTAGTGAGCCTATAGTTGACTAGCTCGTTGATCAATAGATGGTTATGATTTCCTGACCATGGACATTGGATGTCATTGACAACAGGATCACATCATTAGGAGAATGATGTGATGGACAAGACCCAATCCTAAGCCTAGCATAAGATCGTGTAGTTGTCTGCTAAAGCTTTTCTAATGTCAAGTATCTTTTCCTTAGACCATGAGATTGTGCAACTCCCAGATACCGTAGGAGTACTTTGGGTGTGCCAAACGTCACAATGTAACTGGGTGGCTATAAAGGTACACTACGGGTATCCCCGAAAGTATCTATTGGGTTGGCATGAATCGAGACTGGGATTTGTCACTCCATATGATGGAGAGGTATCTCTAGGCCCACTCGGTAAGACATCATCTTAATGAGATCAATGTGACTAAGGGATTGGTCACGGGATAATGTGTTATGGAACGAGTAAAGAGACTTGCCGTAACGAGATCGAACAAGGTATCAGTATACCGATGATGGAATCTTGGGCAAGTACTATACCGGTAGATAAAGGGAATCGTATACAGGATTGATTGAATCCTTGACACTGTTGTTCATCCGATGAGATCATCGTGGAACATGTGGGAGCCAACATGGGTATCTAGATCCCGCTGTTGGTTATTGGCCGGACAAATGTCTCGGTCATGTCTGCATAGTTCCCGAACCCGTAGGATCTACACACTTAAGGTTCGATGACGCTAGGGTTATAGGGAATAGAAGTACGTGGTTACCAAATGTTGTTCGGAGTCCCGGATGAGATCCAGGACATCACGAGGAGTTCTGAAATGGTCCGGAGGTAAAGATTTATATATGGGAAGTCCCGTTTTGGACATCGGTAGTGTTCTGGGCGTTATCAGTAATGTACCGGGACCACCGGCAGGTTTAGGGGGTCCACCGGGAGGGGCCACCAGCCCCGGAGGCCTGCGTTGGCAAAATGTGGGAAGGGACGGGCCCCTAGGTGGGCTGGTGCGCCTCCCACAAGAGGCCCAAGGCGCAAGGAAGGGGAGAAAGGGGAAACCCTAGGTTCAAATGGGCCTAAGGCCCACCTAGGGTGCGCCCCCTCTCTCCCCCTATGGCCGCCCCCCTAGATGCATCTAGGGCTGGCCGCCACCCCTAGGGGGGAACCCTAGATGGGGGCGTAGCCCCTCCCCTCCCCCTATATTTAGTGGGGGGTTTTGGGGCTGCCAGAGACACGACTCTCCCTCTCTCTTGGCGCAGCCCTGCCCCTCTCCCTCCTCGTCTCTCGCAGTGCTTGGCGAAGCCCTGCTGGAGTGCCACGCTCCTCCTCCACCACCACCACGCCGTCGTGCTACTGTTGGACGGAGTCTTTCCCAACCTCTCCCTCTCTCCTTGCTGGATCAAGGCACGGGAGACGTCATCGGGCTGCACGTGTGTTGAACGCGGAGGCACCATTGTTCGGTGCTTAGATCGGATTCGGCCACGATCTGAATCGCTTCGTGTACGACTCCACCGACCGCGTTCTTGCAACACTTCCGCATCACGATCTTCAAAGGTATGAAGATACACTCCCCTCTCATTGCTAGTAAGCTCCATAGATTAATCTTGGTGATGCGCAGAAAATTTTAATTTTTTCAACGATCCCCAACACCTTGGTTGCCGCTCCCTTGTTACGAGTCGTTTTCGACCTAGAGCTCTGCACACCGTCCATGGCAAGGACGGACAAAGAAGGAGGACTTATGAGGAGGAAGGTAGAGTAATTTTCGGTTAGGTAGTTCCCCTTTTTATAACCTAAGTACTAGCACTAGTACTAAAACCTGCATACTGGGAACACGTTCAGGTTTGGTACGTACTGGTAGGTGTGAGCAGGCTTGCACTTAATTGTAGCACTAGCACTTTCGAATGTGATGGGAACAAGGTGAAGATGAATTGATGGTTTTTGTTTTCGAGGCCCGAAAAGGCTCCCGATGAGTTTAGTGGAACATAAATTTCAAGTAGACTACACTGCTCAGATGCGTAAATATTATGTTACTGTCAAAAATTGGCACAAAATACGAAGGAGACCTATGGAAGTACTACTAGCAACCCATGATTTAACTACTCGCATGCGCGCAGTGGAGTAGTAATGTCTTTCTTCCGCCCTCACGTCCACTCAATTTGCATGCACTGTATTAATTGACCATCAATGAAGTGAAGGACTTTACACGCGTCAAATTATCACATGAGGTGGATCTTGATACAAAAGTGCGTCCTCCCGTGTACCCGCATGTGCGTGTGAGGGAATGAGTGCGTGCGTCGCATGCGTGCACATCTTCGCTTCATGCATGTACCGCCAGTGCGGCTCAGGGAGGACGAGTACATTCTTCTGGAACCAGCAGCACGTCACTGTGATCAATCCACACAAGGATGTCGCGACAACGCCTCCACATGTGCCACGTGGCTTCATGAACTGTAAGAGAGACACTATGTAGCGTGCCATTGTGTTTTGCACATACTCACATCCACTCAAACATCACGCCTCCAGTCTGCCATTGTGTTTTACTATTAGAGTGGAATGTCGTCTTGAATCCTACAGGATGGTACGAGTGTTTGATTGTGCATAGAAAAAACGCAGAATTCTTTCAAAGAGGTTTGAGTGGATGTGATGTTTCCTATGAAATCTAGTGCAAATGAATCATATGGAAAAATTCCTATGGTTTACAATCCTACGAATCAAACAACCAAGATAGGAAAAATTCCTAACGATTAGAATCCTCCAAAATTCCTTCCAGAATCCTTTGAATGAAAGAAGCCCTTAATATATTTTATGATCCATGGTATTGTGTGTTGTAAAGCATAAAATAAAAACAAATAATGTCAATTCAACTATGAAAAAAGTTGGGCAGTTATGATACGGAAGGTTCTAGAACAAAGGAGAACCACTGTTGTTTTGAGATTTGTGCATTATGCTTAAGTCCAACCATGGAGTCTGCTGTATTGTACATGTGGCAAAATCCTGTGGGGGGCTAGAAGATGGTGCGATGGGCCGAGTGTAGGGAGACTATGAAGGAGTGCACAACTGCGAGATCAATATTTAGAGAGAGGGGGCGAGAACGTGCGTTGTTGCGCGAAGTGGCGGAGCCATGAAAAATGTCCCATGAGCTAGGGGGCCAAGCATTGCTAATCCTTTATGAGGAGGGCTAATTCATCAACTTAAACCATTTTTACCAGCAATTGTCTAATGATCACATTCAAATTAGCCTCAATATATAGTGATGTTAGGGGGGGGGGCAGGGCCCTTGCTGCCCCCTGTCTTCGCCATTGTGCGCGCGTCTGAGAGATGAAGCGGAAGGCATGGATGATGAGAGGGGGCGTTGGATATATAATTAATGTGGGTGTATTAGCTATATATGTAATCCTATATAGAGAGGTATATATTGATCGATGTGGACGTGGGAAAGAGGGTGAGACCTCACTAGATATATAGATTGATCGGTTTATGTGGAAAACTATGAAAGACCTAGCTATATACACACACACATAGAGGAACATCGATCGTTGCACATGCACGTGAGAGATAAAGAATGCCCGATATGATGGAGAGGGGGATGTGTGTGTGTGCCTTCATGGGAGACCGACCTGAAGAAAAAGATTGCATGTGTGCGATGGATAATGCCGACTGGTAGTGTGTGTGCATGTATGCATGAGAGAAAGTTAGTGGTACAATTATAAAGAGAAGACCAATGTGTGGGTGTAAAAGACTAGGTGAGGTCATAATCAATGTAAAGTTGAATTCAAATATTTGAATAAGAGATCACGATGTTTGAAACCCATGCATGCATGAATATAACGGAGATCTGCGCAACGTGGTTTGGGAACGAGCATGTTGTAATGTATACACATTGAACAAGGTTAGACTGGTTTGAATTTGAGATACCGATGGCAGTCATCGTTTGGCCACATTGCATCCGTGCATGGACACACTATTCTAATTGGAGATGATGGGTGGCTTTCGCATCACATATCTATATCTATACCCCTATATATATATATTATATTTTATATTTTTTATATAGTGTGTAGATAACTTTAACTTTGAAAGATGGTCGTTGGATGAGGCCAATCTGATGGTGCAGAGCCGGCAAATTTGAGCACTACTGGCCGTTGGATATCATCTAGATTCCACCAGATTTTGCCACATGCACAATCTAGAAGACTCTATGGTTGAACTTAAGCATAATGCACAAACCTCAAAACACAAGCACTTCTTCTTTGTTCTAGAATCTTCTGTATCAGAGTTACACAAATGTTTTTCTACATGATTTGTTTTTTACTTTATGCCTTACAATGCACAATTCCATGAATCTTAAAATAGATTAGCTTTCTTATAAAAACTAGATGATTTTTAATGAAATGAACTAGAAGAATTAAACAAACATCTACATCATACATATATGACTCAAATCTTACATGCTATAATGTGGTATTCATTCATAATTTGGTTGCCAAATCTCATGCGTGCAATGCACATGTGCCTTACTAGTCTAAATGGTGTCTGTGTGTGTGTGTTGTGCGTGTTAAACACATTGTACGTAGTATATCATACTAGTCTAAATTGACTTTTTTTCTTTTGGGTACACGTTAAGCTTATTCTCCCGAAATTTCAAGCCGCGCCTTGTTATGCCGAAATTTCAAGCTAGCGTCTTTGTCTATCATGCTGCAAAACTACAGCCTCTTCAACCCGCGCCTTGTTACCCCAAAATATTTAAGATAAATATTTGTCTCGTTGTGCTCCGACAACTCCCTCCATCTCAACCTGTGCCTTGCTATTCCAAAATTACATCACGCACAAACACTCCCACCTCCTGTGAAATCCCGACACACGAAATGCCCGTGATACCCCTGAACCAAAAGAACCACCTCAAATCGGTGGGGGTACTTTCGTAACTTACCCCACATTTCGGACAAGCGCGTCCCTAAGCAATGGTTCCCTACTCCCATTCCATCCGCCCACCCATTCGTACACCGAGGCCGGGAAAACCCACGAAGCCCCACACCCTCCTCCGTCCGCCACCCAGCCGGAGCCTCTTCCCCGACGACGTCGTCCACAACAACACCTCGACGTCCCTCATCCACTGTACCGGATGAGGATTCGTTGTCGATCTGGTCGTCCCGCCGGTTCAGCCACCCCGTCATCCATCTCCAAGGAGCTTCCCTAACGTTCCCCTCGTCTTTCGCGCCACCTCCATTCCCACACCGCCGTCTTCACCTGCACCACCGGAAGAGCATCATCATCACCGTTTCCTCGGATGAAGCTGCGGCCTAACCGGTGCCACCAAAGAGGTTGTACACTAATCGCCGCATTTTCTTCTTGATTCAATCTCACGGTGCTGCCAGCACTCGGTCCCGAGCCGACACGGCGCGGCTCCATCCACGGAGGCATCACCGGCCACTTCCTCCACGACGTCGCTCCCTCGGCGGCGATGTGTACATCAGTAGGAGCTGCTGCTGCTTTAGCTCTCGCTCGCGCTGCTGCTCTGCTCTTTCTCTCGGTCCCTGCCTGGTCTGCTCTTGCTCGCGCTGCTGCTCTCGCTCTTGCTCTTGCTTGCGATGCTGCTCCGATTTAGCTACACTTCAGTCGGCTGAATCGACTTTTGGGTTAGTTGATTTTCAAGGGGTGGGGGGCTCACCGGAGTTAAGGAAGAACCAGCCGCAGCGGGGAGGGGGGCTCGCCGGAGAGGTACCCCACTATCTATCTTAGGGTTCAGGGTGGGGGCGGTGGTCGCCGGTGGTGGTGGGGCGGTGGCGTGGGGATTGGCGGAGAAAAAGCTCTCCACGGGGGGCCTACAGGGATGGCCGGGGCGGCGGCGCACCGGCAGTGGGGAGTGTTTTCGGGGTGGGCGGGGCGGCGCACCGCCGCCGCGGGCGGCGGGGGGCGGCTGTTTGGCCGGTGGTGGCTGGCGGCTCAGGGGTGTGGAGGTTGAAGATGAACTGCAGGCTCATGATTTCGTATCCAACGGCTGCAAAACCGACTGACCAGAGATGAAAAAGTCAGTCGACTGACGTGTAGCCTCACCTCTAGTGCGTTTAGTTTCGACAGTCAAATTCAGTTTCGATAGCAAAATTCAGTTTTGACAGTTAAATTCAGTTTCGACAGTTAAATTCAGTTTTGACAGTTAAGTTCAGAGATGAGCGGCTGATGTATACATCTAGCACTTTGTGGTTATGTATTTTACATCATCTATTGGAGATGCTATTAGAATTCCACTCAGGTTAACGTTGTCTCTCTTGTCCTGCTTCAGCCTCGGCATCGTACAACTCACCGGAGCTGCTCCAACGATGAAACCCTCCATCACAGCGGAGCAGTACCTCAGGCTCCATCTCCAGACGCCTAAGATCTTCCTCTCCTCCTCCGATAGCCAAGTCAGCCGGAGCATCCTCACCAGCCAACCCAATCACGCTGAGATCGACATGGCTTCGCCAAAGAGGTTGTACACTTGTTTTAGTTTGACTTAATCTCACCATGCTTCTTTGCATCCTGTGATCTCCCAATTCTTGTGAACCAAACACCCAGATTGGCAGAAATCCTATGTTTTTAAATTCTGTGTTTTGCACGAGCATTCCTATCCTATTCCTGTCTATTTCCTATCCCTACATTGTTAGAATCCTCAAATTCAAACAAGCCCTTACACGATTACTTTTGTTACAGACATGTGTCAAAGAAAACCTTGTGTGGTTTGTGCTGCTCCTGCGGTGCTGTGTTCCACCCCAGCTCAGCCGCTCCAACGACGGAAGGGTTCACCACAGTAGGGATCCACTCTCCAGACTGTATTTCGCCGCCTCGGATCTTGTTCCCCGCCGCCGGCAGCCACGACAACTGCATTACCATCATCAACTAAGCAGATGACCTTGAGGACTACACGGGTCCGCAAGAGAGGTTGCACTCTTCCGTGTCTGCTTACGTTATGCATTGCTTAATATAATGACATGCTACTTTATCGTCGTGTTCAGCTATTAGACTCCGACTCAGGTCCAAACTTATGCTGAAACTTGAGTTTCTAAATGGTTGTGGGGTACATATTGGGGTAGCAATCAGTACTATCTGTCTACTATCTGGTTAATCTTGGGTGTCTACTATGAGTTTCATGTTGGGTGCAAACAAACATTAAAGGAGCCATTATCTGTATTTTTTAACTAAAGCTATTATCTGCCTGGTATCATTTGTTTTAGGTCTATCCACAGTTTGCTACCATCACTCTGGATTTGTGCATGCACTCCTTACATAATCTCACTATGTTTTATTCCTATGCATGTCAGTTATTGTACACAATGGAATT
This sequence comes from Triticum urartu, assembly GCF_056163025.1. Classification (NCBI taxonomy): domain Eukaryota; kingdom Viridiplantae; phylum Streptophyta; class Magnoliopsida; order Poales; family Poaceae; genus Triticum; species Triticum urartu. The sequence continues at coordinate 117,905,668 of NC_141874.1, read as the reverse complement.
GAACATTTAGAGCAAAAGAGACGAGCCTTGCGTGGCAATAAAATTTCATGCAGACGTCGCTCCATGGTGGGCGCAAAGGCAGCCCCCCTCCACCCATTTCGGATCATAATCAAGAGGAAGATAGCTATTATGAGGGGGATTCAGAAGCAGAAGACCACTCCTATTTACCCCATGAGGTCTTCTCTCTAACTTTGCATGCTGATGTTGGTAAAATCATGCATATGGTGCCTTGCATTGCTTACTGTATACATCAAAGATGTCATCTGCTTAGTTTAGACATGCTTTGTGTCAACGCCATCTGTTTAGTTTCTTTATAGTATATGTGAATCATGCAATGCCATCTTGTTTAGCCAGGCATCCTATATGTGAATTTTGCAATGCCACCCTTGTTCTCCAGTTATTTTATATGTGAATTATATCATGACATCATTTTTTTATTACGTGTTAAATTTGTCAACAATTTTAGAACATTCAATTACTCTTCTTGTGCATCAGCCATTCGACACGGTCAAGGAAAAAATCTGGAGTGGAAACAAGGTCTTCAGAGAAGACAATGCTACCTGACGAAGTGCATGTCTTGCTGGTTACAGATAGCTCCTCAGAGGAGGATTCAGTGACAGATGACCAGTCATATTCCCCCCGAGGTTGTAGCGACCCGACCCGAATGGATCAAGTCTCTGTGCTTAAGTGTCATCCCTGGATTGGTATGCTGACACACATAGTACTCGAGGATTTATAACAGAGGTAAATCACATGTAAAAGTAATGTAAATACTATTACCTCAATCCAAAATAGCGGAAGTAACAAGGTTGTGGATTCCCATCAACACCAACAGCAAAGTTGAGTGTAGAAATCGTAACCCTAACGTATCACTTACTCGTCGTAAGAAATCCTGCAACATGAGACGTTGCAGCCACAGAGGGTCAGTACATTGAATGTACTGGCAAATTCACACCAGAGGATAATGATGAATAAAGGCTATCACTACATGCATATTTGGCTGGTGGAAAGGCTCTAGGGTTATAAGGTTTTTGCGAAAAGCCAATTTTTCCCGACTGCAAAGGAATAAATTTATTTAACTATCATGGTGGTTGTTAAACATTGAGAATGGTTGACAGCATTCTCAATCCCAATTAAGTAACATCATTAAACCCAACAAACTTAATTTAAAGTAAGAGACTTACATGATAATCCAGGTACTAGATATTCAAGATGTCCATAACTTGGGACACGGCTAACCATGATTAGTTTATTACACTCTGCAGAGGTTTGCGCACTTTTCCCCACAAGACTCGATCGCCTCCGTTGGATTTCTCGCACTACATGGTGTTTGAGAAACGGATGACCGAGACATAGTCTTTCAGAAGCACTAGCACCTTACGATGGATAGACCGGTACACCTATTTTCCCCTACATCTGCTAGTCTACCCTGTAAGAGTTCGCACGACTTAATCAACTATGCCAGAGCCCATAATGGCTTGTGGATGCACATGGAAGTTTCTAGTATGAATAGTCTCATGATCCCTTTGAGCCTGGGTGGTGGTCCAAAAGAAAACAGGCAAGTCCTGGAATACCCAGGTGCCCCAATCCACCCAGATGTGTGTTTAAGTTGCCCCTTAGATAAATCATTAATTAATCAAACTCACATCTGTCATGGATATCACTCACCCAATCCACGTCTACTAGCATAGCATGGTATAATAAGCAAACGTAGAAGTAACTCCCAAGGGTTTGATAATAAACAGGTAATAGGTACTACCTCAACTACTTCCCATCCCACAATTTAATTAGATCCTAATCATGCAACGTGTGAGGATTGATCTAATGCAATAAAACTGCATAGTAAAAGAGGTATGATCAAAGTGTTACTTGCCTGCAATGTTGATGAAGATGATTCGCACTCAAAACTCTTGATGGTTGTACTCGTCACACTCCGGTCAATCTATTGTAAGCAAGCAATAGTAACCACACATAAGCAATCACTCAAAAGACCAGAAAGATCGAAGAAGTCGATTCTGAAAACATCAAAACCAAGCAAATAGCTCTTGCAACATAAAACAATTTCTAACAGTACCAAAACTATGTGAATTTGGCCTTATTAGAATGTTTAAGTCAAGAGCTTCGATTTGCAAAAAGAAACAACTCAAACGGAGTTACAAAAATCAAGTTATGATCAAATGAAGTTTGAATTCAAAACTGATCTAATTCAAATTTTAAACTTTTCAAAAACATGTTTGAGTTGGATTACTGGATAGAGGAGATCATAACGAAGACGTGAGCGTTGGTTTTGTTGGATTTGGACTAACGAGTAAAAAGTTATGATCGATTGAAGTATAGGGACTAAATTGTAGGGAAACTAATTATGAATAGGTCCCTGACTAAAATTAACAGAAAAAGAAAAGGCTAAATAATGAACGTTCGCTAATCTAGTTCTAAACAGAGGATGTTCTCTAAATAGATCTAACTAAAAAAACTAAACCGTTTTTTTAAACGAAAGCCGAAGTAAACCTAAAAGAAAAAAAAATTAAACCGGAACAGGACAGTTTTATACCGGATTGGCCGGTTCGGGCGGATTGGCCGGCGGGTCATCGGCGGCAGCGGTTACAGTGGCGGAGGCGAGCTCCGGCGACTGCAGCGATGGCGGCATCGGGTGACGACGGCGGCAGCAGCTAGCGGCGCAGGCAGTGGCTACGCAGGGCGGAGGAGGCAGCGGCGAGGCGCGGCAAGGCGGCGCGGCGTTGGAGCAGCGGCGACGCGAGATGCGAGGGCGGCGGCGGCTCAAGGCATCGCGGGGATCGAGGGGCCGGCTATTTATGGAGGAGGACGGCGCGGTGGCGTGCGGGAGGGGGCAGAGGAGGCCGGGGCGGGCACGGCGAGCAAGGCGGCGCGGCGGCGGACTCGGGAGGCGTGCCGGCGGCGAACTCCTCCCGGAGTCAGAGGCGGCGGTGCGGGCGCGTGGGCCGGCTGGCTAGCTGGCCGGGCCGGCCCGGTCGGTCTAGAAGTTTTTTTTAAATAAACATTTTTCAGACAATTAAAATAATAAAATGAAATAACTAAAAATATTATATAGGCATATAATATATCAAAATTTTGAGAAAAAGATTTTCTACGACGTGAACATTTTTATAAATTCAAATAAAATCCACACAAATTCAGATAAATCAAAGAGTGCTACTGGTCTATTAAAATCCAACAAAAATCATTTTAAAAATACCAAAATGATTTCAAATTAATTTTTCTCCAATTTTCTATTGTAGGGAATCATGTTACCCTATTTTCCATGTATTTTGTTTTTGGAGAAAAATAATTTGAATAAAACTCAAATAATCCAAATTGAAAAATAATTTCAATGGATTTTGAATTTGAGTTTCTTTGAAACTCCCAACTCATATTTCATATAATTTGAAGAAGTCATTTTATCTTCTCTCATGAAAATCATTGAGTTGCATAAAGTTTCAGAAATGGAAATATTCTCAAATGAAATTCAAATATTTTCAACACCCCTTGTCATTTAAATAAATGGAAGAAGTCATGTCATCTTCTCTCCAGGGTTTTGTGATGAAAAAATTTTGAATTCACGGGGATCAGAAGAAAAGTTGAAAGTTTGGGGAAGTCCTTTTATTCCCTCTCATTTAACTTTCAAAAAGTTTCGAATTTCACTCAATCAATCACACAACAATCAAACAAACAATCAACCTATCTATTTATTATAACATTCCAAAATTTAGAATTTTGGGATGTTACAAACCTACCACCCTTAAAATGAATCTCATCCTCAAGATTCGGAGAGGCTAGCAAGAAATAGGTTAGGGTTTGGGGGTCTCCTCAATATCCATCGATCATCACACGGGGTCTGGGGTGCTACCACCCTTAGAAGCATGGTTACGGTTCCATCAAAACTCATATACTCCATCCTTATTCTTGACAGTGTCGTTCTTCTCAGATCCTCGAGAAAATTCCTTCTCTGAGCTCTTCCGGTAGTGGCATAACCTTTTCCTCGATTCTTCTGTCCTTTCCTCTTGGTAAGGTTATTCCGAGACTGGGTCTTCTTAGCTGACGGGTCTGGCGCCAAAACTAAACAACTATCGACATCTCATGGTGGTCAACCATTTATGGTTTCTTCTACAGGAAATGGGTCTGGGTTGATCCTCACCGTATAACCTACGGTTGGCAAAGCTGCCTTGTACAAGGGAAAAAATACCTATACCATTCTAAGGCTTAAACAAGGTTTAATATCGCCGTCTCTCTACTATAGGTAAGTCACTCAGATTTACCATCCCATATAGGAAGGCGAATAATAAGAGTAAGTCCGTATGGTGATCAATCCATCCCGCACCCAAATCATTACCATGTATACAGTTTAGCGAATCTCGCATACTAACACTCGGTCATCCTCACAAGCATTGCAGAATTTCTCTTGTCCACGAACTGCGTTCGGAATAATCCATTGATTCTGCAAGCCAAACAAACATCTATCATTCCTTCACAACTCTTAGGTTTAGCGTTACTCCTATAAAACCATCTGCCGATAAACGTCGTATCTTCCTCCAGGGTTCTTCCTTCAGCAATGATGTGCTTGCTTCTTGGCAGGTCCTGGGGTCTATTGGTTATGGCCCATCTCATCACTTGTAGTCCTTGAACTTATCATCGGGCAACCGATCATTATTCCAACTTCCAACTTCCTAGTATTCTTAAATCCATCCAATTGTACTGTCTTCCTTCCTTCTATTGGCACCAAACTAGGACATGTTTACTCAGACTCATCATGGAATTTCCATTGATCATATTTCCAACATCATACCTCCTTTATATCCAATAGTAATTTATCTCTTCATCCTCGTGGGATATCCCTCATACCGAGATAAAAACGTATACTTATGAAGTCCATATTCCACTTCGTGGAACATCATTATCCTTTCTAGGGTCAAGCGTCCTTGTAGGGGAATATTGGCCATCTCTGCATGGCACTTCTTCAACTGGGAAACGTGAAACACATCATGAACTCCTGATAGTCCTTCGGGTGACTTCAACTTGTTGGCCACTTCTCCCATACGCTTCAAAACTCGGTATGGTCCTACAAATCTCGGGGCTAACTTTCCCTTAAATCCAATTCGTTTAACTCCTCGCAGAGCGGACAAAGACATGCTCTGTCTCCAATCTCATAGACTACCTCCTTGAGTTTTTGAGTCTGCATATCTCCTCTGCCTGGACTAAACTACCTTCAGTCTATCTCGAATCAACTTAACATTCTCGTCTGACTCCTTAATCACATTTGGTCCAAACAACTGACGGTCTCCAACTTCATCCCGCATACTCTTGGGGTATCACACATATCGAGACAAAACTCGTATTCATTTTGTCTGAAATCCACTCAGTGGAGTATCCTTATCTTTCCCAGGGGTCAAGGGTTCTTACAGGGTACTACCACCCTTAAAAATGCACAAATCTTCCATAGACCATATTTCTCTTATCCTCAAAAATGTTCAAAATCCTTCTTCATAGAGTAACAACTCATAAAGTCCATATCAGTACCAACGATGCTAACTTTATTCATTCTCAAGTGATTACAATCTCTCGCTTTTCCATTACATGTCTCAACTCAACACCTCAATGTAAAAGAAAATGTTCTCACTTCTACTACTCCATTTCTTTTGTTGCAAACTCAACTATTTAGCAGAAGTCTCCTTCTGCTTGGGGCATTCTCTGGCAAAGTGCCCTGCTCCATTACAACTAAAACATATTACTTCTGGCAAGTATCGAGGTTTCCTTTTTGGGCAACTATTGAGGTAGTGCCCTGACTCCTTGCACCTATAACATGTGATATGACTCAGATCCTTGCTGGAATCCACTCTGCTTCTCTTTCTGGACTTTTCCATTCCAATTAGGGCTTCTATTTCCTGTGGGTCATACTCTACTTCCTCTGTCGGGAATTCTACTAGATCCCCATTCAAACAATTTTGGGAGATGTGTCCTTCTTCTCCACATGAATAGCAAGACTTAGTGCAGGGTGTACTCGGGTCCTCTTTAGGTGTGCCCTCCACATCTTCCTTCATCACAGCTTCTTCTAAAATTTCCATGAGGGCTCCTTTCATTACTTCTTTCTTCTGCTGGATGGTTCGTTGTACCATGGGGTAAATGTGACACTGAGTAGGATAGTGGGTAGTCCCTTCACACAAGAAACAAGTAATCTGCCTAATTGGGCATTCTTCAACTGGGTGACTTCCTTCACAATTGGGGCATTCATCCTTGTGTTCTTTATGGGTGTGTCCTATTTCTCCACAAATCTTGCATGCACAAGGTTTCTTCATATCCTTTCCATAAGGCTTCAACTTCTGGGACACAAACCTAGACTTTGGCAAAGTCAATTTAAATTCTTTCCAAGTGGTTACTCCTCGCCATCCATTGATGGTTTGGTACATCCTCCACCAAGTAGCAACACCTCTTTTAAAGCACCGAAGAGCATGCTGGATCATATCCTTTCCAACTATAGGGTTATTCTTTATATGATCCTACATGTTCTGAATCCATCGGTCCGTCTCCAATTGACTTATCGTTCCAGGAAAACATGAGTTCATCTCCATTCGTCCTCTATTGGGTTCATGGGTTTGGGGTGAGATAAGATAGATAGAGAGGGATACACACAATACAAACAATAGTTTTAAAAAGACAGATTTTTATTGTGGCTGTCGAAAAAAAACATCAAACAAATGACGGCTCACAATCGTCGCATCTAACGTAGGGATATAACTGGGGTTTGGTCTTCTAAAGGTCAATAAATCTTCAAGGCTGTCTAACTCTTCAAGCCTTGTTCATGCCTCCAATGGCTTCTTCCGATCATGCTTGTCTTTCTCAAGTTCTTTTGCCAGATCAACTCTGTTGACGCGAAATCTCTAGTGACGTCCTTTAATATTCTGGAGTTGAGATCCAAACTTCTGGTTTCAACATCCTTCACATGAACCATGGTCATACTGTCCTTCAGTTCCTGACAAATCTCTGGTATCTCGAGGTTGTAGCTCCTCTAGCTTGGCTACTTTCAGCTTTTGGTTCCTGAGTTCTTCATGAAATGCTTCCTTGTCTAATACAGCTTCATGGAGCTCCACCTTAAACTTCTTGATGTACTACTCCAGATCCTGGTGATACACCGGCTAAGGTTAAAACTTCATCTTACTAATAGGTGCTCCATCAGCCTTCTTCCATCAAATCCATTCTGAAGAAATGCATCCTTAACTCAGCACAGTGACAATAGCATCAGCGGGCGATAATACCATCGATAGTCATGTTTCTGCTCTTGTCATTTCCATGAGCTATCATTCCATAGTTGATATCTCCAGCCTTAGGGTTTTCTTTGACAAATCTTCGAGTTCTCATGCTCCTTGTTTCAGTCTTTCTCTGATACACCTGGATCTCGGGTATTGACAAGTTCCATAGTCTGCCAAGTTCCATAAGGGTAGCCTTCATAGGTCATACAAATCTGGGAATTCTTCAGAGCCTTCAAATTCTACTTGTCTTCGGTCTTCAACCGTTGTAGTTTCCATTATTCAGATGTGCGGAAAATACTTTTCATTCAGAAGTGGTCTTAGTTGTCCAATATCTTGTACTTCTTGGGGTGGTCTCATCCGTCGAATCTTTGAGTGGTCAAAAGGGAAAAAGGGTATGGTCTCACTAAAGGGAATTTTTGAATAAGCTCAGAAGAGAAGAGAGGTTAAAGATCTTTTTGAAAGGGAAAGTTGTAGAGAAAAATCTTTGCTATGGGCTTGCCAGTTTCTAGGGTCACGTCCTACAGTCAACATAGTACTCGAGGATCCGACCCGAATGGAGCGACCCGACCCCAATGGATCAAGTCTTTGTGCTTAAGTGTCATCCCTGGATCGGTATGCTGACACACACAGTACTCGAGGATTTATAATAGAGGTAAATCACATGTAAAAGTAACGTAAATACTATTACCTCAATCCAAAATAGCGGAAGTAACAAGGTTGTGGATTCCCATCAACACCAACGACAAAGTTGAGTGTAGAAATCGTAACCCTAACGTATCACTTACTCGTCGTAAGAAATCCTGCAACATGAGACGTTGCAGCCACAGAGGGTCAGTACATTGAATGTACTGGCAAATTCACACCAGAGGATAATGATGAATAAAGGCTATCACTACATGCATATTTGGCTGGTGGAAAGGCTCTAGGGTTATAAGGTTTTTCCGAAAAGCCAATTTTTCCTTACTGCAAAGGAATAAATTTATTTAACTATCATGGTGGTTGTTAAACATTGAGAATGGTTGAAAGCATTCTCAATCCCAATTAAGTAACATCATTAAACCCAACAAACTTAATTTAAGGTAACATGATGAGATTTACATGATAATCAGGTACTAGATACTCAAGATGTCCATAACCGGGGACACGGCTAACCATGATTAGTTTATTACACTCTGCAGAGGTTTGCGCACTTTTCCCCACAAGAATCGATCGCCTCCGTTGGATTTCTCGCACTACATGGTGTTTGAGAAACGGATGACCGAGACACAGTCTTTCAGAAGCACTAGCACCTTACGATGGATAGACCGGTACACCTATTTTCCCCTACATCTGCTAGTCTACCCTGTAAGAGTTCGCATGACTTAATCAACTATGCCAGAGCCCATAATGGCTTGTGGATGCACATGGAAGTTTCTAGTATGAATAGTCTCATGATCCCTTTGAGCCTGGGTGGCGCTCCAAAAGAAAACAGGCAAGTCCTGGAATACCCAGGTGCCCCAATCCACCCAGATGTGTGTTTAAGTTTCCAGCTTAGATAAACCATTAATTAATCAAACTCACATCTGTCATGGATATCACTCACCCAATCCACGTCTACTAGCATAGCATGGTATAATAAGCAAACGTAGAAGTAACTCCCAAGGGTTTGATAATAAACAGGTAATAGGTACTACCTCAACTTCTTCCCATCCCACAATTTAATTAGATCCTAATCATGCAACGTGTGAGGACTGATCTAATGCAATAAAATTGGGAAGTAAAAGAGGTATGATCAAAGTGTTACTTGCCTGCAATGTTGATGAAGATGATTCGCACTCAAAACTCTTGATGGTTCTACTCGTCACACTCCGGTCAATCTATCGTAAGCAAGCAATAGTAACCACACATAAGCGATCACTCAAAAGACCAGAAAGATCGAAGAAGTCGATTCGGAAAACATCAAAACCAAGCAAATAGCTCTTGCAACATAAAACAATTTCTAACAGTACCAAAACTATGTGAATTTGGCCTTATTAGAATGTTTAAGTCAAGAGCTTCGATTTGCAAAAAGAAACAACTCAAACGGAGTTACGATAATCAAGTTATGATCAAATGAAGTTTGAATCCAAATCTGATCTAATTCAAATTTTAAACTTCTCAATAACATGTTTGAGTTGGATTGCTGGATAGAGGAGATCATAACGAAGACGTGAGCGTTGGTTTCGTTGGATTTGGACTAACGAGTAAAAAGTTATGATCGATTGAAGTACAGGGACTAAATTGTAGGGAAACTAATTACGAATAGGTCCCTGACTAAAATTAACAGAAAAAGAAAAGGCTAAATAACGAACGTTCGCTAATCTAGTTCTAAACAGAGGATGTTCTCTAAATAGATCTAACTAAAAAAACTAAACTGGTTTTTTTAAACGAAAACCGAAGTAAACCTAAAAGAAAAAAATTAAACCGGACCAGGACGGTTTTATACCGGTTTGGCCGGTACGGGCGGATTGGCTGGCAGGTCATCGGCGGCGGAGGCGAGCTCCGGCGACTGCAGCAACGGCGGCGTCGGGCGACGACGGCGGCAGCAGCTAGCGGCGTAGGCGGTGGCTACGCAGGGCGGAGGAGGCAGCGGCGAGGCGCGGCAAGGCGGCGCGGCTTTGTAGCGGCGGCGGCGGAATCTGTGGCGGCGACGCGAGATGCGAGGGCGGCGGCGGCTCAAGGCGTCGCGGGGCTCGAGGGGCCGGCTATTTATGGAGGAGGACGGCGCGGTGGCGTGCGGGAGGGGGCACAGGAGGCCGGGGCGGGCACGGCGAGCAAGGCAACACGGCGGCGGACTCGGGAGGCGTGCGGGCGGCGAACTCCTCCCGGAGTCAAAGGCGGCGGTGCGGGCGCGTGGGCCGGCTGGCTAGCTGGGCCGGCCCGGTCGGTCTAGAAGTTTTTTTTCTTTTTTAAATAAACATTTTTCAGACAATTAAAATAATAAAACGAAATAACTAAAAATATTATATAGGCATATAATATATCAAAAATTTCAGAAAAAGATTTTCTACAATGTGAACATTTTTATAAATTCAAATAAAATCCACACAAATTCAGATAAATCAAAGAGTGCTACTGGTCTATTAAAATCCAACAAAAATCATTTTAAAAATACCAAAATGATTTCAAATTAATTTTTCTCCAATTTTCTATTGTAGGGAATCATGTTACCCTATTTTCCATGTATTTTGTTTTTGGAGAAAAATAATTTGAATAAAACTCAAATAACCCAAATTGAAAAATAATTTCAATGGATTTTGAATTTGAGTTTCTTTGAAACTCCCAACTCATATTTCATATAATTTGAAGAAGTCATTTTATCTTCTCATGAAAATCATTGAGTTGCATAAAGTTTCAGAATTGGAAATATTCTCAAATGAAATTCAAATATTTTCAACACCCCTTGTCATTTAAATAAATGGAAGAAGTCATGTCATCTTCTCTCCAGGGTTTTGTGATGAAATTTTTTTGAATTCACGGGGATCAGAAGAAAAGTTGAAAGTTTGGGGAAGTCCTTTTATTCCCTCTCATTTAACTTTCAAAAAGTTTCGAATTTCACTCAATCAATCACACAACAATCAAACAAACAATCAACCTATCTATTTATTATAACATTCCAAAATTTAGAATTTTGGGATGTTACAAAGGTGCATGCTCCAACTTGGCAGGGTTATGTTGCTCATATCGTGCTTATGGTATCTTGTATTGCTATGTCATTTGCTTAGTTTAGACATGCTTTGTGTGAATGCCACCTGTTTAGTGTATAATTACCATATATGTGAATTATGCAATGCCATCTTGTTGCAAGACATTATATATGTGAATTATGCAATGCTATTTTGTTGCAAGGTATTATATATGTGAATTATGCAATGCCATGCTTTTTAGCCAAGCGTCATATATGTGAATTATATCATGCCCTCCTTTTTTTATTTCTCATTGCTTTTGTCGACAATGTTTGTATATTCAACTGCTCTTCCTGTGCATCAGCCATTTGAATTGGTGATGGAGAAATCTGGAGTGAAAACAAGGTCTTCAGAGCAGACAATGCTACCTAGTGAAGCAGATATCTTGCTGGTTACAGATAGCTCTTCAGAGGAGGACAGAGGCAGATGACCAGTCCTATTATCCCCCTGAGGTGTATGCTCAAACTTGGCAGGGTTATATTACTCATATCATGCATATGTTGTATTGCAATGCTTAGTTTTTACACCATATACACGATATTGAATGCCATCTCCTTAGTTGACACATCATATATGTGATTTCCCTCTGTTCACTTCCTTCATATATAAATCATATATTTGAATTATATCATGCCATGATGTTTACATAGACAGCATGTATCTGAATTATGGCATGCCAACCCATTTTCTAAAGACATCATATGGTTATTCATCTCATCCTGTTCACACTTCACATAGTCATCATATTTTGAATTATGTCATTCTATCAGTGAATTATATCATGCCATCATGTTTCCATCGACGACATGGATTTATGGCATGTCAACCACTTTAATAAACACATCGTATAGTTATATCATGTCATCCTGTTTACATAGTCATCATATTTTGAAGTATGTCATTCTATCCTGTTTAGTTAGCCATCATACATGTGAAATTGTGTCATGCTATCCTGTTTAATTAGCCATCATATATGTGAAATTATGTCCTACTATTCTGTTTGGCTATAAAACATAAATGTGAATTATTTCATGCCCTGTTTTCTTCCCTACTATCCATTGCACCCGTCTATCTTACAATGTCTGTACATTCAATTACTTTTCTTGTTTATCAACCATTTCAATTAGAGGGGGTGATGGCAGTATCTGTGGGAGTAAAAACACGTCTTCAGAAAAGATCGTGCTACCTGTCGATGGAGATAGAACAACGGTTGTACTTGCCCAAGAACCATCCCCACCACACATAACCCAGACTCACGCAGATTGTACCCCTACCCAGTTGGACAGAGAACCAGCTACACCCCTTCTAACCCCAACCCCGACAGATAGTAACCCAGTTCCCATTGACACGGCACCGTCTCCACCACAGAGCACCCAAACACAAGCAATTAGTAAGGCAACTGCAGTGCCCAAAGCACGAGGACCACCACTCCGAACCCCAAGTCAATGCTTAAAGCAGAAGAAGAATTGTTCTCAGGTCAGGTTCCGTAGCTATGGTTCATACTACTTTGCTCTTGCATCACTGTATTTACTCATACCAACTAATTTCAAATTTGAAGGATGCAACTGAAACTCCAATGGAGCAACAGGTATGTTTTAAACATGTTTCTTTAACGTGTTTGCTGTTGTAACTTGCTCTATGTTGATTTTAGTTTCAATTGAATAAACAGTTATATTGTCATGCCATGCACCTTACAAGTGTTGTTATTGTTGTGTAGTTTCCCACACTTATATTCTGTCTAAGCTGCTTTGTCTTAAATAGATATGATTCGAACAGTATCTATCTTGATTTGGCAACATAAACTAGAATAATATAGACCATACAGTGACCGTACTACATAGATATATGTTTGTTTCATGCTGTTATCTTGTCCACCTTACTACTGAACTGGTTTACCAAAATGAGTTTCATATACTACATTGTAAACCTGTGATGTGTTTGTTTGTTTCTCTTTTAGAATGCAGATAAAATATTGGAGAAGAGTACCCCATTATGCAATGGTACAGGAAGTAATGCAGATAAGGTTCAAGATAGTGAGACATCCTTGTTGGTCTCCAAGAAAGCTGATAAAAATTATATTGAAGACACTGAGACAACCCCAAAGTCATGTCTTGATGTAGTGTTTGAGTTACTGGCTACTACTGCTGGCACCAACTCTTCGAACTCGCTGCCTGAATCAGTTCGGCTTCTTGAGTCTCAACTTCAAGTTGAAAGACATCGATCAGATGTTATGCGATAGGAAGCCGAAGGACTGAGGAAGTCCCTACAGAATTCAGCTGCATACTTTCTGGTGCAACAGCAAGTGCTGGAGGATTTAATCGCCAAAAAATAGAAAGTTAATAAGTTTGCTAAGCATCTTGCCAGCATTATGGATACCCAGGATATTGTTTCTTGAGCTCTTCTGAAGTGGTTTCAGTTCTGGACTTGTTTTGTTGCGACGTTTATATGCTTCTTTGTTCCCTATATTTGCACTGGTGGCGAACTTTGATGCCTAGTGGATGTAATATGTGTAATAGCCGTGATCTAGTGTAAGTTGCTTGCCTATTTATTTCCTTATTGTCTTCTTTATTTGTTTTCTTGTAGTCAGTGCAGTTCTTTTTCCGCGGTATGCTATTGGCCGCAATAACCTATTTTTTAAAACTAGGCCACATTAACCATGGGCTACATATTTACTGTAGTTAACATGGGGCTCCTAAGGGTCGTAGAAACAATGGGCCTTCTAAGGGCCATAGAAACAATGGGCCTTCTACTGGGCGTAGAAACCATGGGCCTTATACGGGCTGTTGACACAATGGGCCTTCTATGGGCCGTATCATCAATGGGCCTTCTACGGGTCGTATCATCAATGGGCCTTCTACGGGTCGTATGATCGATTGGCCAAACATGGGCCAATAACAGACCACATTATGGCCGTAAATGGGCTAGAGTTGAAATCATCCGTTCATGGGCCGACCATAACGGGTCGTTGTTAATCGGCAGTATTTGATGACGCTATGAAAACAGCCCAACGTATTAACGGGCCATAAACGGGCCGACTGTAACCACGGGATGAATTTGGCCCACAAGAAAAAAATGACGCTAACGGGCCGAAAGTAAACGAATGTTGGAAATGAGCCCAAGAATTAATGGGCCCTGAGAAGGCCGAAAGATAACATGGGCTGGAAACGGCCCAATGGAATAATGGGCCGTGAATGGGTATAAAGTGATACACTGTTCATTACGGGCCAGTTTTACCACGGGCATTAATGGGTCGAGCGTTACTAAGGGCCTCATATGGGCCGGAAGTTAAAACGGGCTGGAATAATATTGGACGGCCCAGATGACGCTACTAGGCCTAATTCGGATAGGCCGTAAACGGGCCCTGGGTTAGCGGGCTGTAAATGGGCTATATGCAAACATGCCGTTAACAGCCTTGCCGTGGGCCGGCCCTCCACCTTTTGACCAAGTTAAACGGGCCGGCCTTCTCGTAGGAACGGGCCTCTGTTGGTCCGTGCCACGTGTCGACGTATCATAGGCGCTTTGGGTCCAATGAGTGGATGACATCTGTCCCAACGGCGAGCCGACACGTGTTCCCTCCAGCCAATGATGATTTTACACATGGAAAATCCCCATTGGTCGGGGCTGTTAACGGGTTATCGGATCCAAAACCGGACCCGATAGCTTAACGGCATTCTGTTACGGTGGATGCCATGTGTCGGCCATTGGTCGGGGCTGTTTGACGAAAGCACTTCTGTGACGCGCGATTTATCGTCATGGAAGTGGACACTTCCATGATGATAATTTTGGTAATGTCATGGAACACTTCTACGAAAACACATGTATGACTATCTTGATTCTATCATAAAATTGCCATGGATGTACATGCATGAAAGAAAACGTCACCTACTATGACAAACACGTATCATCACGGAAGTGTATTTTTTGTAGTGTCTTCCTCCCTCCTCCATTTGCCTCCACCCTTCCTTCTGCCATTGTTTGATCATCTTCTCCATGGAGGGAACAAGTCGGAAATGACCCCATTATTCTTGCTCTGATTTGAATGATGACACGGTGGAGGAACTCATTGATCGGTGCGACGTCATCACCTCGGCTAGCATGGCAGGTTCGTTCAAGACCATTCTCGACTCAACTAATAACATCATTACAAGGAACCCAAGTGTTCAGGAGCAGTTTGATCTCCCTTATATTCTTCGCCGTGACCCTGCTGACTGGCGCGGGGATGAGGGAAGCCTCACCTTGTGTAAGTTTATGCCGCTTGATAATGATACGTATGATGTTAAGATGCCATCGCTTGAGGGCAAGGCTTGGGCAGGCGCAAATGGAGATTGGGTTGTTTATATTGGGTACAAATGCGAGTGGGAACTTGTGAATGTGTACATTCGTCACCGGGTTCCACTTTGAAAAATCTCAGACAACTGCCTAGAAGTTGAGTACACCGGTATTCTACGTGAGTTCAAATACGGTCATGCTGACTATCGTGTATGGAAGACATCAATTTGTCGAGTTCCCAACCGCTCTTGGGGTTATAGGAATGCTTATGTTGTCGCTATCTTCGACAAGCTTGTTGGCGTCCTTCATGGTTCGACTCGATGGATATTGCTCAAAAATCAGTTTCTATACATGGATGAGTATTGTGATGCAATTCAATACGAGGGTCTTGTGTTTGCTGCCACCACTCGTGGCACTGTTTTTGCATGGAATCCTCATGATTTTGGTACGTTTGTCTTCCATAGTAATTATAATTGTTTCATCCACATGCATGCGGGTTAGCTATTTTCCCTTTACTAATTAATCTTCTTGTGTTTCCAAGGTCCTATGAACATTCCACCACCTATACTTGAAAATTTTATTCACGAGCAGGACCCATATACTCAGTGGCGCCTGGCAACTTATTCCGATGGATCACCTCTTCTTGTCTGTATATGATACGTCTCCAACGTATCTATAATTTTTGATTGTGCCATGCTATTATATTATCTATTTTGGATGTTTATGGGCTTTATTATGCACTTCTATATTATTTTTGGGACTAACATATTAACCCAGAGCCCAGTGCCAGTTTCAGTTTTTTCCCTTTTTTCAGTGTTTCGCAGAAAAGGAATATCAAACAGAGTCCAAACGGAATGAAACCTTCGGGAGCGCGATTTTTGGAACGAACGTGATCTAGGAGACTTGGAGTTGAAGTCAAGGAAGCTTCGAGGTGGCCACGAGGCAGGGAGGCGCGCTTCTCCCTCGTGGGCCCCTCGTGGCTCCCCTGACCGACTTATTTTGCTTATATATATCCATATACGCTAAAAACATCAGAGAGCAGAATAGATCGGGAGTTCCGCCGCCAGAAGCCTCCGTAGTCACCGAAAACCAATCTAGACCCATTCCGGCACCCTGCGGGAGGGGGAATCCCTCTCCGGTGGCCATCTTCATCATCCCGACGCTCTCCATGACGAGGAGGGAGTAGTCCACCCTCGGGACAGAGTGTATGTACCAGTAGCTATGTGTTTGATCTCTCTCTCTCTCGTGTTCTTGAGGTGGTATGATCTTGATGTATCGCAAGCTTTGCTATTATAGTTGGATATTATGATGTTTCTCCCCCTCTACTCTCTTGTGATGAATTGAGTTTTCCCTTTGAAGTTATATTATCGGATTGAGTCTTTAAGGATTTGAGAACACTTGATGTATGTCTTGCATGTGCTTATCTGTGGTGACAATGGGATATCACGTGATCCACTTGATGTATGTTTTGGTGATCAACTTGCGGGTTCTGCTCGTGAACTTATGCATAGGCGTTGGCACACGTTTTCGTCTTGACTCTCTGGTAGAAACTTTGGGGCACTCTTTGAAGTTCTTTGTGTTGGTTGAATAGATGAATCTGATATTGTGCGATGCATATCGTATAATCATACCCACGGATACTCTAGGTGACATTGGAGTATCTAGGTGACATTAGGGTTTTGGTTGATTTGTGTCTTAAGGTGTTATTCTAGTACGAACTCTATCATAGATTGAACGGAAAGAATAGCTTCATGTTATTTTACTACGGACTCTTGAATAGATCGATCAGAAATGATAACTTTGAGGTGGTTTCATAGGCTACCATAATCTCTTCGTTTGTTCTCTGCTATTAGTGACTTTGGAGTGACACTTTGTTGCATGTTGAGGGATAGTTATATGATCCAATTATGTTATTATTGTTGAGAGAACTTGGACTAGTGAAAGTATGAACCCTTGGCCTTGTTTCCTAGCATTGCGATACCGTTTGTGCTCACTTTTACCACTTCCTACCTTGCTGTTTTTATATTTTCAGATTACAAAAACCTTTATCTACCATCCATATTGCACTTGTATCACCATCTCTTCACCGAACTAGTGCAGCTATACAATTTACCATTGTATTGGGTGTGTTGGGGACACAAGAGACTCTTTGTTATTTGGTTGCAGGGTTACTTGAGAGAGACCATCTTCATCCTAGGCCTCCCACGGATTGATAAACCTTAGGTCATCCACTTGAGGGAAATTTTCTAATGTCCTACAAACCTCTACATTTGGAGGCCCAACAACATCTACAAGAAGGTTGTGTAGTAGACATCAAGATCTTTTCTGGCGCCGTTGCCGGGGAGGTTAGCACTTGAAGTTATATCTTTAGATCTTGTAGTCGAATCTTTTTGTTTCTTGTTTTAGCACCAGTTTAGTTTATAAAGAAAACTACAAAAAATGGAATTGAGTTTGCCTCACATGCTTCATCTTTTTAATATCTTTCGTGAGAATGATGGAAAGGAAAATTGTGCTCAAGTGCTAGAAGAAGAAGTCTATAAAATGTTTGGCACTAAATCTTTGAATGATAAGCATGATTGCAATGTTATTAGTATGAACTCTTTGAGTATCCGTAGTACTAATGAAGATTGCACTAGTCATGATGAAAATATCTCTTATAAGCATATCGATTTTTGTGTAGTGCATAGAGTTTGCAAGTACATACCAAACAGGGAAGATAGAATCTGCAAGAGGCATACGTATTTGGAAACTAAATGGTTGCAAGAAAGGCTAGATGTTTGTGCTGAAAATTTAAACTTTCTTAGTCGTACTTGTGAACTTTGCAATGAACATGATCATTTCAGTACCAAATGCAAATTGTTTCATGATCGTATCGTGTCCAAAAGTTGTGATGACTTGATTTCCCTTGCACATCATAATGAACTTAGTTTTCTCTTGGGTTATGAAGAAATGAAACATATATCTAAGGTTATTCCAGAATTTGCCCTTGATAGAGTTCTTAATTTTGATCTAGAGGAAATTTATATGTATTGTGTGGTGAATTGCATTGAAAATCCTTATATTGCCAAGTATATAAAGAAAATAAAACAAATAGAGGATGAAGAGAATACTAATGAAAGGGAAGAGGCTTCCCAATATCCTCCTATTATTTCTTATGATGAATCTGGTAATGAGGAGGAGCCTTCTATTCAACCAATCTCATTAATAAGGAGCTCAAAAAAGAGGGTTAAACCCACACATGATGTGAAGAATAAAAAGAAAAGACGGAGAAGCAAAGGTAGAAAGGTATCGCTCCCAAATGATTTTGCTGCTACTACTGATTGTGATGATGATAATTGCTATACTATCGGTGCTATCCATACTATTAATGATTAGAGTGATTATGCTTATAATATGAAAAGGTCCAAGATTGGGGATGCTATGTTTGATGAGAATGACATGTTTGAGAATATATTTGCTGCAATTAATGTCTGTCCCAAGCTTGGGGATGCTACGTTTGATGAAGATGATATTTTTATCCTCCCAAGTTTTGATATGCAAATTTGTTATGATGATAGCATGCCTCCTACTTATGATGATTATATTGATGAAAGTGGGTTTGGAAGAGTGTCAACTTTAGGAAGTAATAATCCCACAATTTTGGAGGATGTTAAATCTTATTGTGATAATTATGAAAGTGGATTTGGAGAGGTCATGACTTTATTTAGGAATGATTCCACTATCTTGGAAGAGGTTTCAATCGGTTATGATGAGAACAAAGTTGCTACCTATGATGATTATTGTGATCATACTTATGCTATAAAAAGTAGTGATGATTATATTTACAAAACTTGTCATGATTATGATTACCCCTTTTCTGAACATTACTCTTTTAATATGGAAACAATTTATAGTATCCGAGTTTCTTATGATACTCCCACTATTCTGAATGAGAAGAATTTTGCTTATGTGGAGAGTAATAAAATTTTTATGCTTGTAGATCATGAAAAGAATGATTTATGTGATGGTTATATAGTCGAATTCATTCATGATGCTACTGAAAATTATTATGAGGGAGGAATATATGCTTGTAGTAGTTGCAGTAATATCAAGTTTCCTCTCTAAGTGCTTAAAGTTTTGAAGTTATGCTTGTTTTGCCTTCCTATGCTAGTTGATTATTGTTCCCATAAGTTGTTTGCTCACAAAATCCCTATGCATAGGAAGTGGGTTAGACTTAAATGTGCTAGTCATATTCTTCATGATGCTCTCTTTAAGTTTCAATTCTTATCTTTTATGTGAGCATCATTGAAATCATCATGCCTAGCTAGGGGCGCTAAACAATAGCGCTTGTTGGGAGGCAACCCAATTTTATTTTTGTTCTTTACTTTTTGTTCCTGTTTAGTAATAAATAATTCATATAGAATCTATTTAGATGTGGTTTTATGTTTTAATTAGTGTTTGTGCCAAGTAGAACCTTTGGGAAGACTTGGGTGAAGTCTTTGCGATCTTGCTGTAAAAACAGAAACTTTAGCGCTCATGAGATTAGCTGCCATTGTTTACTGGAGAGTGATATTAACTTGATTCTTTTTGAAGTGGATTAATAGCCAAATTCCTCAGGTCCACCAATTTATTTTAGAATTTTATGAGTTCCAGAAGAATATGTTTGATACAGATTACTACAGACTGTTCTGTTTTTGACAGATTCTTTTTTCTATGTGTTGTTTGCTTATTTTGATGAATCTATGAGTAGTATCGGAGGGTATGAACCATAGATGATTTGGAATACAGTAGATATTACACCAATATGAATTTAGAATGAGTTCACAACACTACCTAAGTGGTGATTCATTTTCTTATACTAACAGAGCTTACCAGATTTCTGTTAAGTTTTGTGTTGTGAAGTTTTCAAGTTTGGGTAAAGATTCAATGGACTATGGAATAAGGAGTGGCAAGAACCTAAGCTTGGGGATGGCCAAGGCATCCCAAGGTAATATTCAAGGACAACCAAGAGCCTAAGCTTGGGGATACCCCGGAAGGCATCCTCTCTTTCGTCTTCGTTCATCGGTAACATTACTTGGAGCTATATTTTTATTCACCACATGATATGTGTTTTGCTTGGAGCTTCATTTTATTTTATTTTGTTTTGCTTGTTGTTTGAATAAAATACCAAGATCTGAAATTATTAAATGTTAGAGAGTCTTCACATAGTTTCATAATTATTCGACTACTCATGGATCTTCACTTATATCTTTTGGAGTAGTTTGTCATTTGCTCTAGTGCTTCACTTATATCTTTTTAGAGCACAGCGGTGGTTTTATTTCGAAGAAATTGTTGAACTCTCATGCTTCACTTACATTATTTTTAGAGTCTTTTAGAACAGCATGGTAGTTTGCTTTGGTTATGAATTTAGTCCTAATATGATAGCCATCCAAGAGGGATATAATAAAATTTTTCATATAAAGTGCATTGAATACTATGAGAAGTTTGATACTTGATGATTGTTTTGAGATATGATGATTGTAATATTAGAGTCATGCTAGTTGAGTAGTTGTGAATTTGAGAGATACTTGTGTTAAAGTTTGCGATTCCCGTAGCATGCATGTATGGTGAACCGTTATGTGATGAAGTCGGAGCATGATTTATTTATTGATTGTCTTCCTTATGAGTGGCGGTCGGGGACGAGCGATGGTCTTTTCCTACCAATCTATCCCCCTAGGAGCATGCACGTAGTACTTTGTTTCGATAACTAATAGATTTTTTGCAATAAGTGTGTGAGTTCTTTATGACTAATGTTGAGTCCATGGATTATACGCACTCTCACCCTTCCACCATTGCTAGCCTCTCTAATACCGTGCACCTTTCGCCGGTATCTTACACCCACCTTATACCTTCCTCAAAACAGCCACCATACCTACCTATTATGGCATTTCCATAGCCATTCCGAGATATATTGCCATTCAACTTTCCACCGTTCCGTCTGTTATGACACACTTCATCATTGTCATATTGCTTTGCATGATCATGTAGTTGACATCGTATTTGTGGCAAAGACACCGTTCATAATTCTTTCATACACGTCACTCTTGATTCATTGCATATCCCGGTACACCGCCGGAGGCATTCACATAGAGTCATATTTTGTTCTAAGTATTGAGTTGTAATTCTTGAGTTGTAAGTAAAATAAGTGTGATGATCATCATTATTAGAGCACTGTCCCAGTGAGGAAGGGATGATGGAGACTATGATTCCCCCAGAACTCGGGATGAGACTCCAGACGAAAAATAAAAGAAAATTAAAAAAAGAGGCAAAAAGAAAAAAAGAGAGAAAGGCCCAAATAAAAAAACAAGATGGAAAAAATGAGAGAAAAATAGAGAAGGGGCAATGCTACTATCCCTTTACCACACTTGTGCTTCAAAGTAGCACCATGATCTTCATGATAGAGAGTCTCCTATGTTGTCATTTTCATATACTAGTGGGAATTTTACGTTATAGAACTTGGCTTGTATATTCCAATGATGGGCTTCCTCAAAATGCCCTAGGTCTTCGTGAGCAAGTGAGTTGGATGCACACCCACTTAGTTTTTTTGTTGAGCTTTCATACACTTATAACTCTAGTGCATCCGTTGCATGGCAATCCCTACTCACTCACATTGATATCTATTGATGGGCATCTCCATAGCCCGTTGATACGCCTAGTTGATGTGAGACTATCTTCTCCTTTTTGTCTTCTCCACAACCACCATTCTATTCCACCTATAGTGCTATATCCATGGCTCACGCTCATGTATTGCGTGAAGATTGAAAAATTTTGAGAACACCAAAAGTATGAAACAATTGCTTGGATTGTTATCGGGGTTGTGAATGATTTAAATACTTTGTGTGGTGAAGATGGAGCATAGCCAGACTATATGATTTTGTAGGGATAGCTTGCTTTGGCCATGTTATTTTGAGGAGACATGATTGCTTTATTAGTATGCTTGAAGTATTATTATTTTTATGTCAGTATTAAACTTTTGTCTTGAATCTTATAGATCTGAATATTCTTGCCACAATAAATAGAACTACATGGATAAATATGTTAGGTAGCATTCCACATCATAAATTCTGTTTTTATCATTTACCTACTCGAGGACGAGCAGGAATTAAGCTTGGGAATGCTGATACGTCTCCAACGTATCTATAATTTTTGATTGTTCCATGCTATTATATTATCAACCTTGGATGTTTTATATGCATTAATATGCTATTTTATATGATTTTTGGGACTAACCTATTAACCTAGAGCCCATGTCCAGTTTCTGTTTTTCCCTTGTTTTTAAGTATTACAAAAAAGGAAAATCAAACGGAGTCCAATTGACCTAAAACTTCATGGAACTTATTTTTGGACTAGAAGAAGCCCACGGAGTATCGGAGATGGACTAGAAGAGTCCCGGGCTGCCCACGAGGGTGGGGGCGCGCCCACCCCCCTTGGGCGTGCCCCCCTGCCTCATGGACAGCCCGAAGATCCACCGACGTACTTCTTCCTCCTATATATACCCATATACCCTAAAAACTTCGGAGAGCAGAATTAAGCTTGGGGATGCTGATACGTCTCCAACGTATCTATAATTTTTGATTGTTCCATGCTTTTATATTATCTGTTTTGGATGTTTATGGGCTTTATTATGCACTTTTATATTATTTTTCGGACTAACCTATTAACCCAGAGCCCAGTGCCAGTTTTAGTTTTTTCCCTTGTTTTAGTGTTTCGCAAAAAAGGAATATCAAACTGAGTCCAAACGGAATGAAACCTTCGGGAGCGTGATTTTTGAAACGAATGTGATCCAGGAGACTTGGAGTTGAAGTCAAGGAAGCTTCGACGTGGCCACAAGGCAGGGAGGCGCGCCTGCCCCCTGGGCGCGCCCCCACCCTCGTGGCTCCCCTGACCGACTTCTTTCGCCTATATATATATCCATATACCCTAAAAACATTAGAGAGCAGAGTAGATCGGGAGTTTCGCCGCCAGAAGCCTCCGTAGCAACCGAAAACCAATCTAGACCTGTTCCGGCACCCTGCCGGAGGGGGGAATCCCTCTCCGGTGGCCACCTTTATAATCCCGGCGCTCTCCATGACGAGGAGGGAGTAGTCCACCCTCTGGGCTAAGGGTATGTCCCAGTAGCTATGTGTTTGATCTCTCTCTCTCGTGTTCTTGAGGTGGTACGATCTTGATGTATCGCGAGCTTTGCTATTAAAGTTGGATCTTATGATGTTTCTCCCCATCTACTCTCTTGTGATAAATTGAGTTTTCCCTTTGAAGTTATCTTATCAGATTGAGTCTTTAAGGATTTGAGAACAATTGATGTATGTCTTACATGTGCTTATCTGTGGTGACAATGGGATGTCACGTAATCCACTTGATGTATGTTTTGGTGATCAACTTGCGGGTTCCTCTCGTGAACTTATGCATAGGGGTTGGCACCCGTTTTCGTCTTGACTCTCCGGTAGAAACTTTGGGGCACTTTTTGAAGTTCTTTGTGTTGGTTGAATAGATGGATCTGAGATTGTGTGATGCATATCGTATAATCATACCCATGGATACTTGAGGTGACATTGGAGTATCTATGTGACATTAGGGTGTTGGTTGATTTGTGTCTTAAGGTGTTATTCTAGTACAAACTCTATGATAGATTGAACAGAAAGAATAGCTTCATGTTATTTTACTATGGACTCTTGAATAGATCGATCAAAAAGGATAACTTTGAGGTGGTTTCGTAGCCTACCATAATCTCTTCGTTTGTTCTCCGCTATTAGTGACTTTGGAGTGACTCTTTGTTGCATGTTGAGGGATAGTTATATGATCCAATTATGTTATTATTGTTGAGAGAACTTGCACTAGTGAAAGTATGAACCCTAGGCCTTGTTTCCTAGCATTGCAATACCGTTTACGCTCACTTTTATCATTAGTTACCTTGCTGTTTTTATAATTTCAGATTACAAAAACCTTTATCTACTATCCATATACCACTTGTATCACCATCTCTTCACCGAACTAGTGCACCTATACAATTTACCAATGTATTGGGTGTGTTGGGGACACAAGAGACTCTTTGTTATTTGGTTGCAGGGTTGCTTGAGAGAGACCATCTTCATCCTACGCCTCCCACAGATTGATAAACCTTAGGTCAACCACTTGAGGGAAATTTGCTACTGTCCTACAAACCTCTGCACTTGGAGGCCCAACAATGTCTACAAGAAGAAGGTTGTGTAGTAGACATCAGTATACGAGGCACTACTAATTTTACTAAGGAAGAAGGTGTTGTCTCGTATGGTCGCACTCTCCGACCTATTCCAACATCCGTTGCAGGGTATTCGAGATGGATACTAGTGTACTAACGCCAACACCTTCACCCTGATTCAGTATTGAAAGTCTTGGGGGAAACTCGCTCTTCCTTGGACAAAACTATCCAATGATGGTGGAAGGCGATATGGCTGCTATTGATACAACGTTACTACCATTTATGAGTAGCAACTGTATCTATACCTCGGACATTACTATGCTTCCCTACCATCCCAATATGGGTATTGAAATAGGCCGCTTCAACCTGGATGATCAGTCCTGCCTTGGTCTCGAGATTGACAGTAGCTGGCCCTTCCCAGAGAATCACTTCTGGTTCAAAGCAAGCGTTTCCAACGCCAACGAGTGGTTGAGCTGAAGTTCATTTCATCGCTTTGTTATTTTTTGTGTGAGAAAAACTTTACTAGAATGTTTTGTTGGAAATGATCTATAATCCAACGTGTATCCTCATTGTCGTTGTGGGTTCATGACTTGTTGTGCATATGCGTCCATGAACTCACGCCTGCTAGTGGTGTCCATATGAACAGTGCTAGTGATTTTAGTTGAAAAAATTAGATAGTGCTAGTGATTTGTAGCTGCATATTTTGACAAATCGCAGTGTTACAAGGTTGACAAATGGCAATGTTACTAGATAAACAAATGTCAATCTTTCCAGTTTGAGAAATGGCAACATACCCAAAATGACAGATATGCAAATCTTACCCAATTGTTTGTACATGGTTGCACACGGGTCATGCAAAACAACCATTTGCGTTGAAGGGATGCAGAAATCCTTCTCGGCACATTTTCCCTTGGCTTCCTGGGGAAGCTGTCGGTTTGCATACGGGTGTTCTAACTAAAACATTTGCGATGAGAGTTTTATATTTAAAAACCATTGACGTTTTTTAAAAAGAAAATCATTTGATAAGTCTGTACATTAAGAGAGAAAAATGCAAGTTCGTTCAAAGCATATATTTCATTCAGTCACACTGCGAATTTATATCCATATGATCGAGAATTCGAGATACAGTATTAAACCCCAAAAAAACTATTTCCGACGGCAGCGGAGGCGGCGTGCCGCACCGTCGTTGTCGTTCTCCTCCTCCGGGACGCTGCTGTTGAAGTCTCCAAGGTAGCACAAAATGTTCTTCACTTGTAAATCAAACATCATGTCGTCGCGCGATCAACGGGCGGGGCACGGGAGGACGGCAACTGGCGCCGCTGAGAGGTAGCGGTCGACGGCAGCGTCCCATGCTGCTGAGGGGGGGGGTTGCATGGGCACGGGCACAGGCGGGGCAGATGCAGCCAAACGCATGGGGACCGGCGCCGCGGTGCGTGGAGGGGCGCACACAGGTGTGGCGGGTGCAGCCAGAGGCACGGGGCCGGCGCCACGGTGGGTGGAGGGGCTGTGACAGCCTGGTTTTTGCGCTCTTTCTTTTCGTCTGATTTTCATTTGATTTGGTTTTGAAAATGGGAGATTTTAATCTTTTCATATGGACTTAAACACTTGGGTACCCCTCGACTTTCACCCAAGTGCCTCATATATATCCTTCCCTAACTATCACTTTCTCTCTGGTTCACCTCAAAATAAATTTTTGAATATTTTTCTTAAATGAAAAATATTTATTTCCCTCTCTTAAACCCTAGCTAGCTCAATGTGCTCCAAAGCAACCTCAATTTTTCTTGCCCCCAAAAATCTGATAAATGTCACAAATATTCTTTGAACCCTAGGGCATCTTCGTGAGCAAAGATATTTCATCACTTTTTGGAATAATTTTGCAAAAGAAAATATTTTTTGTTCTGGACAGAAATGGTAGTTTCTACAACAACTACCATTTTAATTTATCCATTGTGGCTGATTTTTCTTGTGCATCATCACCTTAGTAGATGATTGCTACCCTCCAAAACCCAGCTCCAAACTCTCAGTAGTTTGACCTCAGCAAGCTCTCAAAGTTACTGACCAGAAACATACCAGGAAGATGAAATCTATTCTACTCTGTCTGAGTCCAAAGCAAAGTGTGGTAACCTCTAGAACTACCACAAACTACAGGCCAGACATGAAGTTTGGGCTTAGGTCAGCCTGAGGTCAGAGTTCACGCAGTGACCGTGTTCATCCAGGCGTGCTGGCATATGGTCGACGCGCTCTGAGAGGTGCCCGAGCCTCTGTTGATCGCGTGCTTGCTTGCCCGCCTGCCTAAACTTGTCAAATCTCGCCACAATCATCGTCCCAATCTTCTTAACCCTCTCCTAGCACTCGCCGACACCGGAGCTTGCCGCAGCGAGCATGGGCGCCGTCCGGCCAACGCAACAGTGCATTGCACACTGTGCTCGTCGTCACCCTCGTGCCCCTGTGCTCGTCTCCGCTCGCCCAAAGTTCCCGCATGAGCTGCGTCGCCTTCTCCCTCACTCATTGACGTCGTTTGTCGCCGGGCGCCATGTCTAGGTGTCCTTCGGTGGAGACCGATCCCCCCTCGATGCTCGGTTATAAATAGAGCCCTCCCCAGCCTCATAGAGCATCATCCACTACTCCCACACACTCCAAGATCTTGTAGAAAGCCGTAGCCCGGTCGGGCTGGCCATGGGCCGCCGTCCCCGAGATAGAGTTTGCCCGCGATCCCCTCGGGTCGTCTCCATGGCTCCAGCCCCTCCCAGGCCTAGGCAACCCTTCCAGGGCCTCCGCCGTGCCTCGGTGGTGCTATTCCGCCCGGTTGGAGCCCCTGGTGTCGCCTCTAGTCGGCGTCGTCTTCATCTCCAGCGACCTCTGCTTCCTGTCTCCGCTAGATAGGTTGATTCCGACACCGTCCGACCACCCCTAGCTAATCTACGGGTACAGGCAGGTGCGTCTCCATCTTCTCTTTCGATCCCTCCCTCTCGTTCTGGCCAAGTAGCTCTCCTCGCCAACGCGTGCTCCGGCGGAGCCGCGCCGCCCTCTGTTTCCCTCTCCCCTTCCCCTCACCTGACTAGTGGGGCCCGCTAGTCAGCCACTCTATACGTGTGCGAAGCGGTACGAGTGGTGGCGCCCGTGAGGTTTACGCCTTCGACGTCACACCAGTTCTGTTTAAATTCAAATTTAATTTTGTCCAGAGAGCTTCAAACAGACACAACTTTTTAACCATAAGTCCAAATGAATTGATTCTTTTTGCATTGGGTTCTTTGTGAAGAAATCTAGCAGCTCACCCAAAATGAGATTTTTCTCTACTGACTAGATATTTTGGTGAATTTCAGAAGGGTTCTTGATGTTTTCTTTTTGTGTGTATAAATATTTTCGGATAGTGATGCTTGTCTTGAGGATCACCAGGAGGATTGTGAACCTCATATGTACTAAAGCAAGCCACAACAACATTTTAATGGTGCCATTACAATATTTGTGATTTTTTGTTTCAACTTGAATGAATGATTTAATCCATGCATTTAAATCACCATTATATTATTTATATTCTATTGGTTGCTGGTTTTAGTTAATACGGTTAGTTTATAGAAAGTCTGAAGCTAACTAAGTTGGTTGAATAACTAGAAGAAATAGTTGTATGAAGAAGTAATATGGTTATGTATATAAGTAATTATTTTGAGTTATTTTCTTGAAGGAGAAAAATGATAAATTTGCTAAGTAAATATTCTGTTTAAAGTGATGATTAATCAGAATGAGAGAAGTGCTATGAGTTGTGATGCTGATGCTTAGTGTGCATAAAGTTGACCTAGTTACTTCCGATGATATATGATGCATATATTAGTGCTGCATTTCATGGAATATTATGACACCGTTTAATTTCACTTTAAGTTGAACCTGATGATAACTCAACTTGAATATATCATTGACCGGGTCATGGTGCCACTGAATCAAGTTTTTCCCAGTGCAACCACATTTGCCTTTATGGGAAGGCCTTTATTCGGTCTGTTGTCATGCCTATGGTCGGTGCCTCCAACAAGGGAAGGTTATGGGAGTGTGTTCCCCTAGACCGGTAAGCAGACATAACCTTGTGTGCCCGTTGTTGATGTTATGGTACCTTGTCCCTATTTGGGACCGTTTATGTTTGGCCACGACGGTGGCCGTTGGTGTCTTTGGTTGACACGGGGCCACCCACGACTAGCCCAGTAGGGAGTTAGTCGGAGTGGCCAAGAGAGTGTCATCACAATGGAGGGGTTTCGTCGGAATGTCATTGGTCCACCCGAATGGGAGTGCGAGGCCATGGGTTCCGTGGTGTGGTACAGTCTGCTACTAATGCAGAGTGTATTAAATCTATCGATAGCTGAGTCTACGGTTATGGACGTGCTCGAAAGTAGATCACACCATGAGTCAATGTTTAATAAATTTTGCACACTAAAGTTATGAACTTTGCACTTTTGATGATGGTGGGTAGACCATCTTCATGTTGGAGACCAAGTGTTGATCGTGGTTGTGATCGCCGGAAAGATCACTGTTTGAGACCAAGTGTTGGTCGTGGTTATGATCGCCGGAAAGATCTCCGTTTGTTTACGAGGTAACCTGATTTTAAAACCCCTATGGGTGGTCCATTTGTGATCCAAGAGCGATCACCGTTGGTAAGCAAGTCCGAGGGGCTTTTATCACAAGAGCATGATCACAGCATGTCGGATATATTGTTGCATTATTAAATAATTGGTTAACTATCATGATGTTGTTTGTCATTATGTTTATGCTTGTTGTGATCTTGCAAGTACATTCAATGTACTAACCCGGCGTGTCATGCCAGATTTCAGGAAAGTCGCGTTGGAAAGGAGTGCTGTCCGAGTGTAGATCGTGTCCACATCGGTGTCCCTGTGCTATGGTGTTCCGCTGCCGCGTAGTTGTGATGATCGAGGCCCCTTTATGTTCAGTAAATAATGTACATATTGTTCAGCCGCACCGAGTGTGCCGCTTGGCCTCGTCACCTGTTGTAATATAAACTATGATTCGCTAGCATCAATAAAGCGGTTGTTTTCTGTACCAAGATGTTGCGTGTTGCCAGAAGGCATGGTCTCTGGGCTGGCAATGCATGGTAAACCGGTTGCTCTAAGCCGGGGTGCCACAACACTTGGTATCAGAGCCGCGCTGACTGTAGGCCACGCTAGACTACAGCGTGTTAACTAGACGTTAGATACGAGTTTAAGTTGAGTGCCGGTAGCATTTGTAGCTGGTTGTTGCATTGCATGCACTCATTTTATTTTTATGCTAACCTGCTAATGGTTGTGAGTGTAGATGGCTCCAGTGCTGTATCCGTGCCAGTTGCAGCTGATGCCGTACACGTCGCCGCATCTTCTCTGTAACGTGTGGTGTCGGCTATACCCTCTCGGTGACGACCCAGTCTATCGTGTGTACCAGGAGCGTCTAGCAGACTCTGTGTATGAGTATCACACGGTGGTTACTCTACGCACAAGTTCCGATTCCAGCATTTACACTCGTACTTCTCGGAGCGGTTACGCTTCTACCACTTCTCAAGCTGTTCAGTTTGCTGCATTCGAGGTCCTTATCGAGCTTCGTTATAACGAGGTCCGGATGCAGAATCACCCAGGTTTCTACTACTATCCCTCTCTGCATGACAATGGTTGTGTCCGTTTCCCTATCATTGATCCTGAATCTCATAGTGTTGCTAGCCATCTTTCTCGTTATATCACTACTAGCTACCTTATGATCCACGAGCTGGCTCGAGAGCTGACTCGTGCTCGTACTGCCTTAGCCTCCACTAGATCTGTCACTGCTCCATCTTCCCTGGGATTTACTCCTTATGTTCCCGCCAGTTCTAGTTCCCCCATTTCATCAGTTACCCATCCGAGTAGCTCGGGCACCTCGACCGTGAATCCTCTCAGTGCTCCTGCTGAGTGGGTTTCACTTCTCACTACTCCCATAGCAACAATGCTTCACCCTGCACCTGCCCCGGAGGGAGAGCCCTCGAGGCAGCGTCGTTGTGTTTCCTTTAATCTGGAGGTTTCCATTAACGTCGTCAGTTCAGGATCCGAGTCCGCTTCAGGAGAGGACCCCGCAGCACCAGCAGAGCAGTAGAGCTTTGGAGTATCCGCAGTTGTCAGGATGATGTACGGATGTAGTCGTACGTGTCATGATGTTTTGTTTCCTGTATGAGAGTAGTTGAACCTGGCATGTTGTTTACCTTTCATGTATGAGTCTATGTACAATTATGTTGGCACTCTATTTTATTCGCTGTATTTTCTTTGTTATTTCGTTTTCCCTCGGGATTTGTTGCTAGATTTTCCCCATTTTATTTGGATGTTTCTCATCTCGGTTGTGTTGTCTTGGGAAAAATCCACAATAGGATGCCGCGGGGAGGCAGCAGTAGCGGCGCTCATGAGGATGCTCCTATTTGTCGTTCCGCACGACAGGCAGGACACTCCCTCGAGCTGTACGTTCCACCACCGCCTCCACCGCCAAATCCGCCCTCCACCTAAAAAATATTGCGTATGTTTGAGGAAAGGAGGAATAATGATCTGATTGAAATATTAAGAAGTGTGCAAGCTGTGGTTGGACAGAATGGAAATCAGAACAGTCATTATTCCAAGCTGTCAGATTTTCAAAGGACCAGGCCTCCCAGTTTCAGTCAGGTTATTGATCCCTTGGATGCAGACGATTGGTTGTGAACCATTGAGAGGAAGCTTGAGATTGCACGTACTGAAGAAAATGATAAAGTTCCATTTGCAACTCATTATCTTGAAGGCACTGCTGCCATATGGTGGGAAAATGCAAAAACCATGTGGCCCGCTGATGAAGAAATCACCTGGGCAAAATTAAAGGATCAGTTCAGGAAATACCATATTCCTACTGGAATTATGAAGGTTAAACAACGTGAGTTTCTCGCACTCATCCAAGGAAAGCAGACTGTGGGTGAATATTTGCAAAAATTCAATCATCTGGCCCGTTACTCCCTTTATGACGTGGCCACCGAAGAAAGAAAGATTGACAGATTTCTTGGGGGATTAAACCCGCAACTCCGATGTACCCTTAGTATGTTTGATTTCCCAGATTTGCAAACTCTGGTGAACAAGGCTTTCATTGTTGAAAGGGAACACAAGCTCATAACGGACAACAGGCCTGCTAATAACGATCACAAGCACAAGTTTGAGCCAAGGAAGGAAGGGCAACGAGTGCAAAAGGCTCGTACCTGGCAGCAGACTCAGGTGGAATCCAAGCCCAATTGGCAAAAGAATGTTAACAAGACCTCCACCCAAGTCAAGAATGTTGTGACCAACCCGGTGCACGAGGAGCGCCAGCGCAACAATTCTTGCTTCAGTTGTGGGAAAACCGGACATTATACCAGACAGTGTCCCAAGAGCGGCAAGACAGGTGCACTAATCAGGCCACAAGTCAATTTTATTGAGTCATGCCCGACCCAGCAAAACATCACTGGGCACGTTCATCACCTCTCCGCAGATGAAGCCCAAGAGAACCCTGAAGTCGTCATTGGTATGTTTCCTGTTAATAATATACCTGCCGTAATTCTATTTGACTCTGGGGCTTCCCACTCTTTTATTTCTCGGAGTTTTGTTGCCCAAAATAAATTTCCTTGTTCGCTTTTGGGCAAGAATATGCTGGTACAAACCCCGGGATCCTTAATCAAGAGCAATCTGGTCTGCCGTAATCTGGAAATCAATATCAACCGAGTCTGTTTTCCAACTTCCTTGATAATCATTGAGTCTGAAAAGTTGGTTGTTATCTTGGGTATGAATTGGTTGACCCAATATCACGTATGCATAAATTGCGTGGCCCGAGAAGTCACTTTGACCAGTCAGAAGGGGCAGGCTACAAAATTCTATGCTTGTAGAAGCATACCCAAGAAAGAAATGGTTTTCACCACTGTGGCTGGTGAGTTGGAATTAATTCCCGTGGTCAGTGGATTTCCTGATGTATTTCCAGAAGAACTGCAAGGCATGCCACCAGATCGAGAGCTTGAGTTTGCAATAGATCTTGTGCCCGGAAGCGCACCATTATACAAGAAGTATTACCGGATGCCTTCATCAGAACTGGTGGAGCTAACGAAATAGCTTGATGAAATGCTCCAGAAAGGATATATCCGTCCCAGCTCTTCACCCTGGGGATCACCTGCTATCTTCGTGGAAAAGAAGGATGGCAGTCTCCACATGTGTGTGGATTACCGTCAGCTGAATGATGTCACCATCAAAAATAAGTATCCGCTGCCAAGGATGGATGATTTGTTTGATCAGCTCAGTGGGGCCAAGGTATTCTCTAAGATTGATTTAAGGACAGGGTATCATCAACTCAAGATTAAAAAGGAAGATATTCCTAAGACCGCATTCACCACTCAGTACGGTCTTTACGAATATACAGTTATGTCCTTTGGTCTCACCAATGCCCCTACCTTCTTCATGCATATGATGAACAAAGTATTCATGGCCGGACTTCCTCGACAAGTTCGTGGTAGTCTTTATCGATGACATACTTATTTACTCAAAAAGTGAAGGAGATCACAAAGAACACCTTCGAGCAGTGCTACAACGACTCCATGATCATCAGTTATATGCCAAATTCACTAAATGCGAGTTTTGGCTAAAGCAAGTTGGATTTCTTGGACATGTGCTATCCGCCGAAGGTATAGCCGCGGACCCGAGCAAAGTAAAGGATGTGCTCGATTGGTTGACACCCACAACCGTATCACAAATCCGGAGTTTTCTTGGATTAGCCGGATACTACCGGCATTTCATTGAAGGGTTTTCCAAGATTGCTAAACCCATGACGGAGCTGCTCAAAAAGGATAAGAAGTTTGAATGGACTGAGGACTGTGAGAAAAGTTTCAATGAGGTAAAGATACGGCTGACGACCGCACCTGTGTCGAC
Source organism: Triticum urartu (assembly GCF_056163025.1). NCBI lineage: Eukaryota > Viridiplantae > Streptophyta > Magnoliopsida > Poales > Poaceae > Triticum > Triticum urartu. Next base: position 117,872,349 of record NC_141874.1, on the reverse strand, counting down.
TCTTCCAGATATCTACCGCAGCTTTGATGTGTACTGCGACACCTCCAGACAAGGTCCTGGATGCGTACTTATGCAAGATGACAAGGTAGTAGAATATGTATCACGACAGCTACGACCCCCCCAAGGGAAATTACCCTACTCATGATGTGGAATTGGCCGCGGTGGTTCATGCTCTAAAAATTTGGAGACATTACCTCATCGGCAAGAGGTGCCAAATTTTTACCGACCGCACGAGCCTCAAGTATATATTTACTCAGCTAGATTTAAATCTCCGTCAACGAAGATGGCTTGAGTTAGTCAAGGATTATGATCTTGGAATAAATTGCCACCCGGGTAAGGCCAACGTGGTTGCCGATGCACACAGTCGAAAGCCTACCAGCCTAAATGTCATATTGAAATCCTTGCCTCCCGAACTTCAAGAGGAGATTGCTCCGCTCAACCTGGTCTTAACTGATGCTGATCTTGCTAATGTTTTGGAAGTTGCACCTACACTTGAGGAAGAGATCCGCAAGGCCCAGCCAGCTGACACCGTCCTGCAGAAACATGCCAAGAGTATGGTAGCAGGACAAACTTCTGATTTTTCAAAGGACCAGTTTGGTACCTGCTGATTCCGTGGAAGGATTTGTGTACCCAGTCAGGCGGACTTCAAGAAGAAAATCCCGTCGGAGGCACACGAATCTTCATATTATATTCACCCTGGAGGTAAGAAAATGTATGAAGACCTCCGACAAATATTCTGGTGGGATGGAATGAAGAAAGACATCGCCTAGTTTGTGGCCTGTTGCGACATATGCAACAAAGTGAAGGCAGAGCATCAGAAGCCAGCCAGACTTCTCCAACCACTACCAGTTTCACAATGGAAATAGGATGATGTCTGCATGGATTTTATCACAGCTCTACCTAAGACTCAACGAGGCAATCACTTCCGACCAAGGTGGCTCACTTTATCCCGATCAGAACCACATATCGGGCAGATCAACTTGCACAACTATATGTATCCAGAATAGTCAGTCAGCATGGAGTACCACGAACAATCACTTCCGACCGAGGGTCACTTTTTACCTCCGCTTTTTGGTCCCGTCTCCATCAAGCCTTGGGGACATCGCTAAAATATAGTACCGCTTATCATCCTCAGACTGATGGACAGACGGAGCGGGTAAACCAAATACTCGAAGATATGCTACAAGCCTGTGCTTTGGCCCAAGGGCCTAAATGGGAAGACTGCCTGCCATATGCCGAGTTCTCTTATAACAACAGCTTCCAGACCAATTTAAATATGTCACCGTATGAGGCCTTGTATGGCCATAAGTGCCGCACTCCTTTAAATTGGTCTCAAACTGGAGATAGCCGTATTTTCGGAACATATCTCATGATGGAAGCTGAGAAGCAACTTATGGAAATCCGAGACAGATTGCAATTGGCCAAATCACGGCAAAAGAGTTATTATGATGCAAAACACCAACAGGTCAATTTTGAACCTGGGGGACACGTATATCTCCATGTCACTCCTATGAAAGGAGTCAAGATATTCCAGACACGTGGAAAGTTGGCACCCAGATTTGTTGGTCTGTTTCCAGTTATGTCCAGAGTGGGTACTGTTGCATATCAGTGGAACTACCCCCTGAATTGTCGGAAGTGCACAATGTATTTCATGTTTCATAGTTGACGCGATGCATATCGCCGCCCGAGAAAAAGACTGCGACGACTGAAATAGAGTTAGCAAACGATTTAACCTATGAAGAGAGTCCGGTCAGAATTTTGGATCAGATGGAAAGGGTCACCCATGGTAAAGCAAGGAAATTTTACAAAGTTCAGTGGGAGCATCACACAGAGGCAGAATCAACTTGGGAATGAGGAGAATTTCTAAAGGCACATTACCCAGAATGGTTTTCCAAAGCAACTGAATCTCGAGGACGAGATTCATCCTAAGTGGGGGAGGTTTGTGACAGCCTGATTTTTGCCCTCTTTCTTTTCGTCTGATTTTCATTTGATTTGGTTTTGAAAATTGGAGTTTTGAATCTTTTCATATGGACTTAAACACTTGGGTAACCCTTGACTTTCACCCCATATCCTTCCCTAACTATCACTTTATCTCTGGTTCACCTCAAAATAAAATTTTGAATATTTTTCTTACATGAAAAATATTCATTTCCCTCTCTTAAACCCTAGCTAGCTCAATGTGCTCCAAAGCAACCTCAATTTTTCTTGCCCCCAAAAGTATGATAAATGTCACAAATATTCTTTAAACCCTAGGGCACCTTCCTGAGCAAAAATATTTCATCACTTTTTGTAATATTTTTGCTAAAGAAAATATTTTCTGTTCTGGACAGAAATGGTAGTTTCTACAACAACTACCATTTTACTTTATCCATTATGGCTGATTTTTCTTGTGCATCATCACCTTAGTAGATGATTGCTACCCTCCAAAACCCAGCTCCAAACTCTCAGTAGTTTGATCTCAGTAATCTCCCAAAGTTACTGACCAGAAACTTACCAGGAAGATGAAATCTATTCTACTGCGTCTGAGTCCAAACCAAAGTGTGGTAACCTCTAGAACTACCATGAACTACACGCCAGACATGAAGTTTGGGCTTATGTCGGCCTGAGGTCAGAGTTCATGCGGTGACCGCGTTCGTCCAGGCGTGCTGGCATACGGCCGACGCGCTCTGCGACGCGCCCGAGCCTCTGTTGATCACGTGCTCGCTTCCCCGCCTGCCTAAACTTGCCAAACCTCGCCAATTTCATCATCCCGATCTTCTTAACTCTCTCCTGGCGCTCGCCGATGCCGGAGCTCGCCGCAGCGAGCACGGACGCGGTCCGGCCAAAGAAACAGTGCGTTGCACACTATGCTCGTCATCACCCTCGTGCCCCTGTGGTCTTCTCCGCTCGACCCCAGTTCCCGCGTGAGCTGCGTCGCCTTCTCCCTCACTCACTGACGCCGTTTGTCATCGGGCGCCGTGTCTAGGTGTCCTCTAGCGGAGCCCGATCCCCCCCTCGACGCTCGGCTATAAATAGAGCCCTCCCAAGCCTCATAGAGCATCATCCACTACTCCCACACACTCCACGATTTTGTAGAAAGCCGTAGCCCGGCCGGGCAGGCCACGGGCCGCCGTCCCCGAGCTCGAGCTTGCCGGTGATCCCCTCGGGTCGTCTACGCGGCTCCAGCCCCTCCCAGGCCTGGGCAACCTTCTAGGACCGCCGCCGTGCCTCGGTGGTGTCGTTCCGCCCGGTTGGAGCCCCTGGTGTCACCTCTGGTCGCTGTCGTCTTCATCTCCGGCGACCTCTGCTTCCTGTGTCCGCTAGAGAGGCTGATTCAGACACTGTCCGACCACCCCTAGCTAATCTACGGGTACGGGCAGGTGCGTCTCCATCTTCTCTTTCGATCCCTCCCTCTCATTCTGGCCAAGAAGCTCTCCTCGCCGGCGTGTGCTCCGGCGGAGCCGCGTCGCCCTCTGTTTCCCTCTCCCCTTCCCCTCACCTGACTAGCGAGGCCCGCTAGTCAGCCACTCTGTACGTGCACGAAGCGGTGCGAGTGGTGGCACCCGCGAGGTTTACGCCTTCGACGTCACCCCAGTTCTATTTAAATTCAAATTTAATTTTGTCCAGAGAGCTTCAAACAGCCACAACCTTTTAACCATAAGTCCAAATGAACTAATTCTTTTTGCATTGTGTTCTTTGTGAAGAAATCTAGAAGCTCACCCAAAATGAGATTTTTCTCTGTTGTCTAGATTTTCTGGTGAATTTCAGAAAGGTTCTTGATGTTTTCTTTTTGCGTTTATAAATATTTTTCAGAGAGTGAAGCTTGTGTTGAGGATCACCAGGAGGATTGTGAACCTCATCTGTACTAAGGCAAGCCACAACAACATTTTCATGGTGCCATTACAATATTTGTGATTTTTTTTCAACTTGAATGAATGATTTAATACATGCATTTAAATCACCATTATATTATTTGTATTCTGTTGGTTGCTTGTTTTAGTTAATATGCTTAGTTTAGAGAAAGTATGAAGCTAACTAAGTTGGTTGAATAACTAGAAGAAATAGTTGTATGAAGAAGTAATATGGTTATGTATATAAGTAATTATTTTGAGTTATTTTCTTGGAGGAGAAAAGTGATAAATTTGCTAAGTAAATATTCTGTTTAAAGTGATGATTAATCAGAATCAAAGTAGTGATATGAGTTGTGATGCTGATGCTTAGTGTACATAAAGTTGACCCAGTTACTTCCGATGATATATGATGCATATATTAGTGCTGCATTTCATGGAATATTATGACACCGGTTAATTTCACTTTAAGTTGAACCTGATGATAAATCAACTTGAATATATCGTTGATCGGGTCGTGGTGCCACTGAATCGAGTTTTTCCCAGTGCAACCACATTTGCCTTTATGGGAAGGCCTTTATTCGGTCCATTGTCATGCCTTTGGTTGGTGCCTCCAATGAGGGAAGGCTATGGGCGTGTGGTACCCTGGCTCGGTAAGCAGACATAACCTTGTGTGCCCATTGTTGATGTTATGGTACCTTGTCCCTGTTTCGGACCGTTTATGTTTGGCCACGACGGTGGCCGTTGGTGTCTTTGGTAGACACGGGGCCACCCAGGACTAGCCCAGTAGGGAGTGAGTCAGAGTGGCCGAGAGAGTGTCATGGCAATGGAGGGGGTTCGTCGGAATGTCGTTGGTCCACCCGAATGGGAGTGCGAGGCCAAGGGTTCCGTGGTGTGGGTACAGTGCGCTACCTCTGCAGAGTGTATTAAATCAATCGATAGCCGAGTCCACGGTTATGGACACGCTCGAAACTAGGTCACACGATGGGTCAGCGTTTAATAAATTTTGCACACTAAAGTTATGAACTTTGCACTATTGATGATGGTGGGTAGATGATACGTCCATTTTGCATCATGCTTTTATATCGATATTTATTGCTTTATGTCTATTATTACACATTATGCTACAATACTTATGCCTATTATCTCTTAATTTACAAGGTTTACATAAAGAGGGAGAATGCCGGCAGCTGGGATTCTGGACTGGAAAATGAGCAAATATTAGAGACCTATTCTGCACAGCTCCAAAAGTCATGTAGCTTCACGGAAGACGTTTTCAGAATATATAAAAAATACTGAGCGCAAGAAGTTCACCAGGGGGGCCACACCCTGCCCATGAGGGTGGGGGGCATGCCCTACCCCCCTGGGCGCGCCCGCCTACCTCGTGGGCCCCCTGGTGGCCCTCCGATGGCCATCTTCTGCTATATGATGTCTTTTGATGAGGAAAAAATCATAGGCCATATTCCCGAATGAAACTCCGCCGCCACGAGGCGGAACCTTGGCGGATCCAATCTAGGGCTCCGGCAGAGCTGTTCTGCCTGGGAAACATCCCTCTGGGAGGTGGAAATCATAGCCATCGTCAACACCAACGCCCCTCTCATCGGGATAGGGCAATCTCTATCAACATCTTCATTAGCACCATCTCCTCTCAAAACCCTAGTTCATCTCTTGTATCCAATTCTTGTCTCCAAGTCCAGGATTGGTACTAGTAGGTTTCTAGTAGTGTTAATTACTCCTTGTAGTTGATGCTAGTTGATTTATTTGGTGGAAGATCATATGTTCAGATCCTATATGCATATTAATACCCCTCTGATTATGAACATGAATATGCTTTGTGATTAGTTACTTTTGTTTCTGAGGACATGGGAGAAGTCTTGTTATTAGTAGTCATGTGAATTTGGTATTCGTTCGATATTTCGATGAGATGTATGTTGTCTAGCCTCTAGTGGTGTTATGTGAACGTCGACTACATAACACTTCACCATTATTTGGGCCTAGATGAAGGCATTGGGAAGTAATAAGTAGATTATGGGTTGCTAGAGTGACAGAAGCTTAAACCCTAGTTTATGCGTTGGTTCGTAAGGGGCTGATTTGGATCCATATGTTTCATGCTATGGTTAGGTTTACCTTAATACTTTTGTTGTAGTTGCGGATGCTTGCAATAGAGGTTAATCATAAGTGGGATGCTTGTTCAAGTAAGAACAGCACCCAAGCACCGGTCCACCCACATACCAAATTATCAAAGTACCGAACGCGAATCATATGAGCATGATGAAAACTAGCTTGACGATATTCCCATGTGTCCTCGGGAGCGCTTTTCTCTATATAAGAGTTTGTCCAGGCTTGTCCTTTTCTACAAAAAGGATTGGGCCACCTTGCTGCACTTTATTTACTTTTTTTACTTGTTGCTCATTACAAATTATCCTATCACAAAACTATCTGTTACCACTTATTTGAGTACTTGCAGAGAATACCTTGCTGGAAACCGCTTATCATTTCCTTCTGCTCCTCGTTGGGTTCGACACTCTTACTTATTGAAAGGACTACGATAGATCCCCTATACTTGTGGGTCATCAAGACTCTTTCTGGCGCCGTTGCCGGGGAGTGAAGCGCCTTTGGTAGGTGGAATTTGGTAAGGAAAAATTTATATAGTGTGCTAAAATTTGCTGTCACTTGTTACTATGGAAAGTAATCCTCTGAGGGGCTTGTTCGGGGTATCTTCACCCTGACCAGTAGAGCAAAGAGTTGCTCCTCAACCTACTGAACCTACTGAAAATGAAAATGTTCCCTTTGAAATTCCTTCGGGTATGATAGAAAAACTGCTAGCTAATCCTTTTGCAGGAGATGGAACAACGCATCCTGATGAGCACCTAATATACGTGGATGAAGTTTGTGGATTATTTCAGCTTGCAGGTGTACCCGAAGATGTTGTGAAGAATAAGGTCTTCCCTTTATATTTGAAGGAAGATGCATTGACATGGTATAGGCTATGTGATGATACGGGGTCATGGAACTACAAACGATTGAAATTGGAATTTCATCAGAAGTTTTATCCTATGCATCTTGTTCATCGTGATCGCAATTATATATATAATTTTTGGCCTCGCGAAGGAGAAAGTATCACTCAAGCTTGGGGGGGGGCTTAAATCAATGTTATATTCATGCCCCAATCATGAGCTCTCAAGAGAAATGATTATTCAAAATTTATATGCTCGGCTTTGTGATAACAATCGCACCATGCTCGATACTTCTTGTGCTGGCTCTTTTATGATGAAGAATGGGATTTATTGGAAAGAATTAAACACAACTCTGAAGATTGGGACCTCGACGAAGGTAAGGAGTCAGGTATGACACCTAAGTTTGATTGTGTTAAATATTTTATGGATACTGATGTTTTTCGTAAATTTAGCACTAAATAGGGACTTGACTCTAAGATAGTAGCTTCCTTCTGTGAATCTTTTGCTGCTTATGTTGATCTCCCCAAGGAGAAGTGGTTTAAATATCATCCTCCCATAGAAGTAAAAGTAGCTGCACCTATTAAATCTGAAGAAAAGACCGTCACTTATAATGATCCTATTGTTCCTACTGCTTATGTTGAGAAACCACCTTTTCCTATTAGGATAAAAGATCATGCTAAAGCTTCAACTGTGGTTCGTAAAAGCAATATTAGAACTTATATGCCTCCTGAGCAAGTTAAAGTTGAACCTAATATTGCTATTGTTAAAGATCTCTTGGCTGATAATATTGATGGGCATGTTATTTATTTCTGTGATGAAACAGCTAGAATTGCTAGACCTTGTGCTAAAGATAAACCTAGACCTGTGGTAGGCATGCCTGTTATTTCTGTTAAAATAGGAGATCATTGTTATCATGGCTTATGTGATATGGGTGCTAGTGCTAGTGCAATACCTATTGGCCTATACAGAGAAATTATGCATGATATTGCACCTGTTGAGTTAGAAGATATTGATGTCGCAATTAAACTTGCCAATAGAGATACTATTTCACCAATGGGAATTGTTAGAGATGTTGAAGTCTTGTGTGGGAAAACTAAATATCCTGCTGATTTTCTTGTTCTTGGTTCCCCACAAGATAGCTTTTGGCCCATTATATTTGGTAGACCCTTCTTAAACACTGTTAATGCTAAGATATATTGCAAAAAGCATGTTGTTACTATCGGTTTAGATGATATGTCTCATGAATTTAATTTGTCTAAATTTATGAGACAACACCGTGAAGAAGAATTGCCTAGTAAGGATGAAATTATTGGTCTTGCTTCTATTGCTGTACCTCCAAGTGATCCTTTAGAACAATATTTGCTAGACCATGAAAATGATATGTTTATGAATGAAAGAAGGGAAATAGATGAAGTATTCTTTAAACATGAACCTATTCTTAAACACAATTTGCCTGTTGAAATCCTAGGGGATCCTCCTCCACCCAAGGGTGATCCCGTGTTTGAGCTTAAACCGTTGCCTGATACTCTTAAATATGCTTATCTTGATGAGAAACAGATATATCCTGTTATTATTAGTGCTAACCTTTCAGATCATGAAGAAGAGATATTATTGAAAACTCTGAAGAAGCACCATGCTGCTATTGGGTATACTCTTGATGATCTAAAGGGCATTAGCCCCACTCTATGTCAACATAAAATAAATTTGGAAGAAGATGCTAAACCAGTTCGTGATCATCAACGACGGCTGAATCCTAAAATGAAAGAAGTGGTACGAAAGGAAATACTAAAGCTCCTTGAGGCAGGTATAACTTATCCCGTTGCTGATAGTCAGTGGGTAAGTCATGTCCATTGTGTCCCTAAGAAGGGAGGTATTACTTTCGTTCCTAATGATAAAGATGAATTGATTCCTCAAAGAATTATTACAGGTTATAGGATGGTAATTGATTTCCGCAAATTAAATAAGGCCACTAAAGAAGATCATTACCCCTTACCTTTTATCGATCAAATGCTAGAAAGATTATCCAAACATACACATTTTTTGCTTTCTAGATGGTTATTCTGGTTTCTCTCAAATACCTATGTCAGCTAAGGATCAATCGAAGACTACTTTTACTTTCCCTTTTGGCACTTTTGCTTATAGACATATGCCTTTTGGTTTATGCAATGCACCTTCTACCTTTCAAAGATGCATGATGGCTATATTCTCTGACTTTTGTGAAAAGATTTGTGAGGTTTTCATGGACGATTTCTCCGTCTATGGATCTTCTTTTGATGATTGCTTGAGCAACCTTGATCGAGTTTTGCAGAGATGTGAAGAAACTAATCTTGTCTTGAATTGGGAGAAGTGCCACTTTATGGTTAATGAAGGTATTGTCTTGGGGCATAAAGTTTCTGAAAGAGGTATTGAAGTTCATAAAGCCAAGGTTGATGCTATTGAAAAGATGCCATGTCCAAAGGACATCAAAGGTATAAGAAGTTTCCTTGGTCACGCCGGATTTTATAGGAGGTTCATTAAAGACTTCTCAAAAATTTCTCGGCCTCTGACTAATTTATTACAAAAAGATATACCATTTGTCTTTGATGATGATTGTGTAGAAGCATTTGAAATACTTAAGAAAGCATTGATCTCTGCACCTATTGTTCAGCCACCTGATTGGAATTTACCCTTTGAAATTATGTGTGATGCTAGTGATTATGCTATAGGTGCTGTTCTAGGGCAAAGAGTTGATAAGAAATTAAACGTTATTCAATATGCTAGTAAAACTCTAGACAATGCTCAAAGAAATTATGCTACTACTGAAAAAGAATTCTTAGAAGTTGTATTTGCTTGTGATATGTTCAGACCTTATATTGTTGATTCTAAAGTAACTATTCACACTGATCATTCTGCTATTAAATATCTTATGGAAAAGAAAGATGCTAAACCTAGACTTATTAGATGGGTTCTCTTGCTACAAGAATTTGATGTTCATATTGTTGATAGAAAGGGAGCTGAGAACCCCATTGCAGACAACTTGTCTAGGTTAGAAAATGTGCTTGATGACCCACTACCTATTGATGATAGCTTTCCTGATGAGCAATTAAATGTCATAAATGCTTCTCATAATACTCCATGGTATGCTGATTATGCTAATTACATTGTTTCTAAATTCATACCACCTACTTTCACATACCAACAAAAGAAAAGGTTCTTCTATGATTTGAGGCATTACTTTTGGGATGACCCACATCTTTATAAAAAAGGAGTAGATGGTGTTATTAGACGTTGTGTACTTGAGCATGAACATGAACAGATCCTACGCAAGTGTCACTCTGAAGCCTATGGAGGACACCATGCTGGAGATAGAACTGCACATAAGGTATTGCAATCTGGTTTTTATTGGCCTACTCTCTTCAAAGATGCCCCTAAGTTTGTCGTATCTCGTGATGAATGTCAAAGAATTGGTAATATTAGTAGACATCAATAAATGCCTATGAACTATTCACTCGTTATTGAACCATTTGATGTTTGGGGCTTTGACTATATGGGACCTTTTCCTTCCTCTAATGGTTATACACATATTTTAGTTGCTGTTGATTACGTTACTAAGTGGGTAGAAGCTATTCCAACTAGTAGTGCTGATCATAACACTTCTATTAAAATGCTTGAAGAAGTTATTTTTCCGAGATTTGGAGTCCCTAGATATTTAATGACTGATGGTGATTCACATTTTATTCATGGTGCTTTCCGTAAAATGCTTGCTAAGTATGATGTTAATCATAGAATTGCATCTCCTTATCACACACGGTCTAGTGGTCAAGTAGAATTGAGCAATAGAGGGCTCAAATTAATTTTGCAAAAGACTGTCAATAGGTCTAGAAAGAATTGGTCCAAAAAACTTGATGATGCATTATGGGCCTATAGAACTGCATATAAAAATCCTATGGGTATGTCTCCGCATAAAATGGTTTGTGGAAAAGCATGCCTCTCGAACTAGAACACAAGGAATATTGGGCTATTAAAGAGCTCAACTATGATTTTAAAATTGCCGGTGAGAAGAGGTTATTTGATATTAGCTCACTTGATGAATGGAGAACCCAAGCCTACGAAAATGTCAAGTTGTTTAAAGAAAAGGTTAAAAGATGGCATGATAAAAGGGTACAAAAGCGTGAGTTTAATGTAGGTGATTACGTACTGCTATAAAACTCTTGTTTAAGATTTTTTGCAGGAAAACTTCTCTCTAAATGGGAAGGCCACTATGTTATCGAGGAGGTCTATCGTTCTGGTGCCATAAAAATCAACAACTTCGAAGCCACAAATCCGAAGGTGGTGAACGGTCAAAGAATTAAACATTATATCTCAGGTAATCTTATAAATGTTGAATCCAATGTTATTGAAACCATAACCCCGAAGGAATACATAAGGGACACTTTTTGGAACGTTTTAGACTCTGAAAAGGAATAGGTATGTGGTACCGTAAGTAAACCGACTCCAAAACAGTTTTTAAGGCAATATTTCTCCGTTTTGGAATATTTAGAAAAATAGAAAAATAAGAAGCAGTCCGGGAAGGACACGAGGCCTCCACGAGGGTGGAGGGCGTGCGCCCTACCTCATGGGCACCTCGTGAGCTCTCCAGACTCCGTTTTCTTACACGACACGTAATTTGGTCGGTAAAAATTCATTATATAATCTCCCAAAGGTTTTGACTCTTGTATCACACAAATATTCTATGTTCTTGTTTCAAGCTATTGCTGCTGCAGATTAGAGCAAGATGTCTTCTCAAGAGTCAGTCGGGGAGAGCCGGGTGTCTCATCCAGCATCAGAACCAAGGACAAACAGCGATGCTGACCACTTTGGGCCAGCAACGGAGGAAGAGATGGAGGCTAATTTTATGAGGATAGATGCCATGGAGGATGAAGAAGTCACTTCTCGCTTTCGAGCTAGGTTCACGATGGGAGAACTACAGAGCTCAGCTATTCCATCGGTTATTCCTTCCAATGTTAGATTTCTTTCTTACGAGAATATGAAAAAGAGTGTCACTGGTTCTCCCGCAGCTATGCAGCACCCTTGGGTGCAGGGAGCTTTGGCTGTTACAGGAAAACTTCGAAAGGAAATAATGGACCTCAAGAAGCAAGTCAATAAGCTCCAGGAGGAGAATCGTATCCTTAGGGGCATCATCGCCAAGAATATCACATCACCATCCCCGAAAAAGGAGACATAATCACATGGGTATGGGCACTACCCTTGGCAACTACCGAGCTTGGGGGAGGTGCCCCGGTATCTTATCACCATCACTTTTATCTTTACCATTTTTTTCTTAGTTCGATCCTTTTAGTAATATCTTGATCTACTAGAATAAAGTTTATGGCATGATCTAGTTTTGAGTTTTGCTTTATGATCCCTCTATGTAATCGAGTCCATGTGCTATATAATAAAGATTAGTGTTGAGTCAAGGGCTTGATTATTTTGCCATGATCTTGAGTGAATAAAAGAAAAGAGAAAAGAATAAAAAGAAATAAAGAGTTCATATTGATCTTATGGAGAGTAATGACTTCACATAGAAAGAGTATGATGAATAAAAGTTGTTGAGAGTTGACAAACATAGTTTTGGTCATCGTTGCAATTAATAGGAAGTAATAAAGAAAGAGAGGTCCTGACATATAAATATACTATCTTGGACATCTTTCATGATTGTGAGCACTCATTAAAATATGACTTGCTAAAGAGTTGACGTTGGACAAGGAAGACAACGTAATGGGTTATGTTTTCTTACATCTGAGATAAATTATATTGTCATGGATCCTCCAACATGTTGAGCTTTCCTTTCCCCCTCATGCTAGCCAAATTCTTTGCACCATGTAGAGATACTACTTGTGCTTCCAAACACCCTTAAACCAATTTTGCCATGAGAGTCCACCATACCTACCTATGGATTGAGTAAGATCCTCCAAGTAAGTTGTCATCGGTGCAAGCAATAAAATTTGCTCTCTCTAAATATGTTTGGCTTATTAGTGTGGGAGAAAATAAGAGTTATACGATCGTGTGATATGGAAGAAATAAAAGCGACAGACTGCATAATAAAGGTCCATATCACAAGTGGCAATATAAAGTGACATTCTTTCGCATTAAGATTTTGTGCATACAACCATAAAAGCGCATGACAACCTCTGCTTCCCTCTGCAAAGGGCCTATCTTTTACTTTTATCTCCTACCTTGAATAAGAGTCATGGTGATCTTCACCCTTACTTTTTACATTTTATCCTTTGGCAAGCACAATATGTTGGAAAGATCCTGGTATATATGGCTAATTGGATGTGAGTTTTCATGAACTATTATTGTTGACATTACCCTTGAGGTAAAACGTTGGGAGGCAAAACTATAAGCCCCTATCTTTCTCTGTGTCCGATTAAAACTCCATACCCATAAGTATTGCGTGAGTGTCAGCAATTGTGAAAGACTATATGATAGTTGAGTATGTGGACCTGCTGAAAAGCTCTTATATTGAATCTTTCCTATGTTATGATAAAATGCAATTGCTCGAATGACTGATATTATAGTTTGTTAGTTTTCAATGAAGTTTATGATTCATACTTGAAATTGTGATCGAATTATTACTCGAGCATAAGAAATCATAAGACAAGAATTATATAAGTTGTTGTTCTAAGAATGATCACGATGCCCTCATGTCCGCATTTTACTTGTATCGACACCTCTATCTCTAAACATGTGGACATATTTTTCGATTTCGGCTTTCGCTTGTGGACAAGCGAGGTCTAAGCTTGGGGGAGTTGATACGTCCATTTTGCATCATGCTTTTATATTGAAATTTATTGATTTATGGGCTGTTATTACACATTATGCTACAATACTTATGCCTATTCTCTATTAATTTACAAGGTTTACATAAAGAGGGAGAATGCCGGCAGCTGGGATTCTGGGCTGGAAAAGGAGCAAATATTAGACACCTATTCTGCACAGCTCCAAAAGTCCTGAAACTTCACGGAAGACGTTTTCAGAATATATAAAGAATATTGAGCGCAAGAAGTTCACCAGGGGGGCCACACCCTACCCACGAGGGTGGGGGGCGCGCCCTACCCCCCTGGGCGTGCCCCTACCTCGTGGGCCTCCTGGTGGCCCTTCGATGGCCATCTTCTGCTATATGATGTCTTTCGATGAGGAAAAAATCATAAGCCATCTTCCCGAACAAAACTCCTCCGCCACGAGGCGGAACCTTGGCGGATCCAATCTAGGGCTCCGGCAGAGCTGTTCTGCCAGGGAAACTATCATCGCCATCGTCATCACCAACACTCCTCTCATCGGGAGAGGGCAATCTCCATCAACATCTTCATTAGCACCATCTCCTCTCAAAACCCTAGTTCATCTCTTGTATCCAATTCTTGTCTCCAAGTCTGAGATTGGTACTAGTAGGTTGCTAGTAGTGTTAATTACTCCTTGTAGTTGATACTAGTTGGTTTATTTGGTGGAAGATCGTATGTTCAGATCCTATATTGTAGCGACCTGACCCGAATGGATCACGTCTACTGTGCTATGGTGTCATCCCTGGATCAGTAATGCTGACACCACACAGTACATCGAGGTTTTATAGCAGAGATGCAATCACACACTTATTACATCGATGGCTCAAAAAGAACTTATTACAATAAATATGGCTGAAGGCCATCTAATAACGATAACAGCGGAAGACTCGGAAGATAAATGGGTCCATCAACTCCAGCGGCATCACTGAGTATAGAACCACGACCTAAAAGCTCTTTACTCGTCGTCTGAAAAGTCTGCAACATGAGAAGTTGCAGCCCGAAAATGGGCCAGCACATGGAATATGCTGGCAAAGTAACACATAGAGAGTAATGGAATGAAACAGCTATACTATATGCATATATGGCTGGTGGAAAGCTCTATGGTTACAGTTTTTGCGTAAAGCCAGTTTTTCCCTACTGCAAAGGAATAAATTTTAATTAACTATCATGGTGGTTGTGAAACATTGAGAATGGTTGACAGCATTCTCAATCCCAATTAAAAATAATTAAAACCCAATAACATTAATTAGAGGTAACATGTTGAGATTCACTCGATATTCAAGTACTAGATACTCAAGTTGTCCATAACCGGGGACACGGCTAATCATGATTAGTTTGTAAACTCTGCAGAGGTTTGCGCACTTTTCCCCACATGACTCGATCGCCTCCGTTTGTTTTCTCGCACTACATGGTGTTTGAGAAACGGATGACCGAGACATAGTCTTTCAGAAGCACTAGCACCTTACATGTGGGGTAGACCGGTACACCTACATCCCCTACATCTGCTAGTCCACCACGTAAGAGTTCGCACAACTTAGTCAACTATGCCAGAGCCCATAGTAGCATGTGGCTGCACACGGAAGTTTCTAGCATGAAAGATCTTATGATCCCTTTGAGCCTGGGTGGCGGTCCAAAAAAAACAGGCAAGTCCTGATAGACATCAGGTGCCTCAATCCACCCAGATGTGTGTTTAAGTTGCCACCTTAAATAAACCATTAAAATTATCATCTCACATCTGTCATGGATATCGCTCACCCAATCCACGTCTACTAGCATAGCATGGCAATATAAGCAAACGTAGAGTAACTCCCAAAGGTTTCATAATAATACAGGTAATAGGTACTACCTCATCTACTTCCCATCCCACAATTTAATTAGATCCTAATCATGCAGTGTGAGAGGATTGATCTAATGCAATAAAACCTGGGTTGTAGAAAAGGTATGATCAAAGTGTGAACTTGCCTTGCTGATGATCCGCGAGTCCTAGGGTTTCGAAGTAACAAGCGGCGCAATCCGGGTAATCTATCGCAGACAAACAACAAGCATACAATAAGTACTCATATAATGCACAAGTAAAACTCGAACGAGAGAACGAACCAGGTAGTTCAACTTAAGAACTCCGGTTGCAAAGAAAGAAAGAACCGAACAAAGAATCAAACGGCGAAAGAAAACAACTCGGTTCTAGCAAGTTGAAACTAGGTCAAAATTTTACTGTAGCAAAAACTTGTTCAAGTTGATTAGACGGAACGGCGGTTTCGAGACGAAACTCTAGGCGCTTGAATCACCTGATTCCGATAAACGAGCAAAAAGAAAGACTAGAAAGAAGATCGGATCTGAGATCGCGATCGCGGAATAAATCCGACAAAAAGAAAAAGAAGAACGGTTAAACGAACGGATGTCGTTAACCTAGAAGAATCCGGTGATCACGTTCGTTAGGACGAACGGTCCGGCAAACGGTCCAAGGCAACTAAATCGGAGAAGAAAACGAATCCGATCTAGGGTTTCGGAGAAGAAAACCGATCGAAAAACCGATCTAGAAAACCGGAACGGTTTAGAGAAGAAAAGAATTGGAACGATTAGAAGAAAATGATCCGAGGAAAAGAATAGATGTAGCGCGGGGCAACCTTGGCGAGGTCTCCGGCGAACGGGGCTCCGGCGGCGGCGCCGTTGGGCGGCTTAGGGTGGCGCGGCGACTAGGTGCGGCGGTGGCGTAGGGCGCGGGGTGGCGGCGCGGCGCGGTGAGGTGGTGCGGCGGCACGGCGCGGCGCGGGTGGCAAGGTGCGGCGGCGGCGTGGGGAGGGGTGGTGCGGCGGCGCGGCGTGTGGTGTGGTGGTGCTCTAGGCTTTGGGTTTGATGATTTAGACGGGGGGTGCTTGGGTATTTATATTGGTGAGGGGAGACAAAACTTGGGGTAGGGGGCAAGAATTAGACTAGGAATAGGAAAAGATCTAGAAATAGAAAAGGAATATACGGAAGTAGGACAAAAGTCCTACTAGGATTTCCTAAAAGAAAGAGGCGGCGGCTCCCTGGCGCCTTGCGCCTGGCGCGGCGATGGCCTTTGGCCCTCCTGGCCGGCGGCTTGGCTTGCGACGGCTTGGGCCTTTGGCCCAAGTCTCTGGGATTTTTTTTTAAACGGTTCCGCGCTCGAAAGAAAAAAAAACAGAAAAACAAATCTACCGGACTCCAAATCTAAAAAAAGTAAATTTTCCCCGACTCCTAAAAATGAGTCGAACAAAATGAACTTTTCTCCGGACCTAAAATGCAATTTTCGAAAACGCGCATTTTTCCCTATCCAAATAAAATGCAAATAAAACTCCGGCAAACAAAAATTGATCTATTTACTAAATCTTCATTTTCCTAAATTTTGGGAAAGTCATATTATTCCCTCTCTCATATTTTGACATCGGAAAATTTATTGAAGATAAAACAAATAAATCAAACGATCCTCTTTTCAAAATTTGAGAAACTCTCAAATATGAAAATAACGAAATCTCCAACTCTCTCCGAGGGTCCTTGAGTTGCGTGAAATTTCTAGGATCGGCCAAGATGCAAGTAAATATGATATGCATGATGATCTAGTGTATAACATTCCAAATTGCAAATTTGGGATGTTACATATATGCATATTAATACCCCTCTGATTATGAACATGAATATGCTTTGTGAGTAGTTACGTTTGTTCCTGAGGACATGGGAGAAGTCTTGCTATTAGTAGTCACGTGAATTTGATATTCGTTCGATATTTTGATGAGATGTATGTTGTCTAGCCTCTAGTGGTGTTATGTGAACATCGACTACATAACACTTCACCATTATTTAGGCCTAGAGGAAGGCATTGGGAAGTAATAAGTAGAGGATGGGTTGCTAGAGTGATAGAAGCATAAACCCTAGTTTATGCGTTGCTTCGTAAGGGGCTGATTTGGATCCATATGTTTCATGCTATGGTTAGGTTTACCTTAATACTTTTGTTGTAGTTGCGGATGCTTGCAATAGAGGTTAATCATAAGTGGGATGCTTGTTCAAGTAAGAACAGCAACCAAGCACCGGTCCACCCACATACCAAATTATCAAAGTACCGAACGCGAATCATATGAGCGTGATGAAAACTAGCTTGACGATATTCCCATGTGTCTTCGGGAGCGCTTTTCTCTATATAAGAGTTTGTCCAGGCTTGTCCTTTGCTACAAAAAGGATTGGGCCACCTTGCTGCACTTTATTTACTTTTGTTACTTGTTGCTCATTACTAATTATCCTATCACAAAACTATCTGTTACCACTTATTTCTAAACTTGCAGAGAATACCTTGCTAGAAACCGCTTATCATTTCCTTCTGCTCCTCGTTGGGTTCGACACTCTTACTTATCCAAAGGACTACGATAGATCCCCTATACTTGTGGGTCATCAGTAGACCATCTTGATGTTGGAGACCAAGTGTTGGTCGTGGTTGTGATCGTCGGAAAGATCACTGTTTGAGACCAAATGTTGGTCATGGTTATGATCGCCGGAAAGATCTCCGTTTGGTTACGAGGTAACCTGATTTTAAAACCACGATGGGTGGTCTGTTTGTGATCCAAGAGCGATCATCGTTGGTAAGAAAGTCCGAGGGGCTTTTATCACAAGAGCATGATCACAGCATGTCAGATATATTGTTGCATTATTAAACAATTGGTTAACTATCATGATGTTGTTTGTCATTATGTTTATGCTTGTTGTGAGCTTGCAAGTACATTCAATGTACTGACCTGGCGTGTCATGCCAGATTTCAGGAAAGTCCTGTTGGAAAGGAGTGTTGTTCGAGACTAGATCGTGTCCACATCAGTGTCCCTACGCTACGCAGTTTCGCTACAACATTGTTCCGCTGGCGCGTAGTTGTGATGATCGAGCCCCCTTTATGTTCACTAAATAATGTACATATTGTTCAGCCGCACCGAGTGTGCCGCTTGGTCTCGCCACCTATTGTAATATAAACTATGATCCTCTAGCATCAATAAAGCGGTTGTTTTTTGTACCGAGATGTTCTGTGTTGCCAGAAGGCATGGTCTCTGGGCTGGCAATGCATGGTAAACCGGTTGCTCTGAGCCGGGGTGCCACAAGGGCGCGCACGGGCATGGGCACTGGCGCTGGCATGTACACGAGCTCACGCGGGTCCGCGGAGACCTCGCTGACGCCCGCGGCTTCTAGCTCTCTGATAGTGCTCAGCAACCATCCCATAAATGCTACGGGGATGGTCGCTGGCGCGGGCGCGGGGATGGGAGCTGGGGCGGGAGCGGTGGCAGCAACCGCCGCGGCCAGCTCGTTCAAGGCCATGTCCATGAGGCCCCATTTGTCCTTATTTTCTATCTCCTTCGGCTCGGAGTCGACTTCACTAAACTTGAAGACTAGTGGCAGATGATCATTCTGTGCCCATGGCGGTGGCGGTCTGCGGGGGGGGGGGGAATGGGAGACTAACAGTAAAGCCACCCGTATTAAACAGTCGCTCGGGCGCCATTAATGGAGAGGAAGGTGGGCGGCCATGTAAGTCAAAGGGCTCGCATCCCAGTGAGCCTTCGCAGCGTACAGCTCGCACGCTTCCCGGTGAGCCTAAGCATTGGAGGACAGCTTGCATGCCTCTCGGTCAGCCTGTGCACTGGACTGCGCTCGCACGCCTCCCGTGCAGTCAAGGTCAAGCAGCTGTCCGCACAACACCTCCTACAGCCATTAAAACCAAGACACGTGGCCTCACATGAATGGTTAACAGAACGCATACGGTTTGAATTATACAAACGTTTAAGACATTAAAGTGGCAGCTATTTTTTCAAAATGACTTTGTTGGTTGTCATTATTCGAGTGTGTCTTCTCTCAAAATGGACACGAAAAATACCACATCATGTCGGGTGCCGTTCCATGATAGCATGCAAAGTTTCATGAATTTCAGACCAGTTTTGGATTTACAAGAATTTAAAAACCACGCATCTGAATGTTTTGTCTGTAATCAACGGTGCCCTGGTGTTCGAAATTCATTCCCATTTCTTGCATGGGACCTAAGCATGCACCCAAGGACACATATTTTATTTTCAACTAATTTATATGCACTGGAGCATGTGCATGTAGTTCAAATTTGAATTATGCACATAAATGCATTGAAAACTCAGTTAGTGCATAAAAATGTCCAAAAGAACCCCCAAAAATCACAAAAGTTGACACAACACTCCTGTTGTTCAATGTTGACATGAGAAATTTTTTGGAAGCAATAAGAGGCAGTGGATATCGTTTCGTCCCCAAAGGTGGGACGTTCCCTACCGAAACCATGATACTTGTTGTGAGAAGCTCTGGTTTGTGAGAAGCATATACCCAAACCTGCCCCAAACGGGACAAAATTTTTACCACGGCATGTTGATGTCGCTCCATGGAAGCATGCCAAGTTTCATGAAGTTCAGACGAGTTTTGGATTTACTAGAATTTAAAAATGGGGCATCTCAATGTTTTGCGGGCAATCAACTGTGCCCTGGTGTTTGAAATTCATTCCCATTTCTTGCATTGGACCTAAGCATGCACCCAAGGACACATATTTGATTTTTCAACCAATTTGTATGCACTAGATCATGTGCATGTAGTTCAAATTTAAATTATGCACATAAATGCAATCAAAACTCAGTTAATGCATAAAAATGTCCAAACGAACCCCGAAAATCCCAAAAATTGACACAACACTCTTGTTGTCCTATGTTGACACGAGAAATTTTTTGAAAGCAATAAGAGGCAATGGATATTGTTTCGTCCCCAAAGGTGGGGCGTTCCCTACCGAAACTGTCATGCTTGTTGTGAGAAGCTCTGGTTTGTGAGAAGCATATACCCGAACCTGCCCCAAATGGGAATTTTTTTAACACGACATGTTGATGCCGCTCCATGGTAGCATGCCAAGTTTCATGAATTTCAGACGAGTTTTGGATTTACTAGAATTTAAAAACCTCGCATCTCAACATTTTGCCGGCAATCAACAGTGCGCTGGTTTTTGAATTTCATTCCCATCTCTTGCATGGGACCTAGAAATTCACCCAAGGACACAAATTAGATTTTTCAACAAACCTTAGTGCATTGGAGCATGTGCATGTAGTTCAAATTTGAATTATGCACATAAATGAATTGAAGACTCAGTTAATGCATAAAATGTCCAAACGAACCCTGAAAAATCCCAAAAATTGACACAACACTCTTGTTGTTCTATGTTGACACAAGCAATTTTCTGAAAGCAATAAGATGCAATGGAAATCGTTTTGTCCCCAAAGGTGGGACGTTCCCTATCGAAACCATCATGCTTGTTGTGGGAAGCTCTGGTTTGTGAGAAGCATATACCTGAACCTGCCCCAAATGGGATAAATGTTTTAACACGGCATGTTGATGCTGCTCCATGATAGCATGCCAAGTTTCATGAATTTCATACAACTTTTGGATTTACTAGAATTTAAAAACCAGGCATCTCAACGTTTTGCCGGTAGTCAATAGTGCCTTGGTGTTTGAATTTCATTCCGATCTCTTGCATGGAACGTAGAAATTCACCCAAGGACACACATGTGATGGTTCAACCAACCTTAGTGCATTAGAGCATGTGCTTCTAGTTCAAATTTGAATTATGCACATAAAATGCCTAGAAAACCCGGTTAATGCATAAAAAGACCAAACGAACCCCGAAAAATTCCAAGATTTAACCCAACAATCCTGATGTTCTTTGTTGACACTAGGAAATTTTTGAAAGCAATAAGAGGCAACGGACATCGTCTCATCCCCAAAGGTGGTACATTCCCTACCGAAACCATCATGCTTGTTGTGTCAAGCTCTAGTTTGTGAGAAGCTTACCCGAACCTGCCCCAAATGGGACAAAATTTTCACTACGGCATGTTGATGCCGCTCCATGATAGCATTCCAAGTTTCATGAATTTCATACAAGTTTTGGACTTACTAGATTTTAAAAACCAGGCATCTCAACATTTTTCCAGCAATCAACATTGCCCTGGTGTTTGAATTTCATTCCCATCTCTAGCATGGGACCTAGAAATTCACCCAAGTACACACATGTGATTTTTCAACCAACTTTGGTTCATTGGAGCATGTGCTTGTAGTATAAAATTGAATTATGCACATAAAATGCCTAGAAAACCCTGTTAATGTATAAGAAAGGCCAAATGAACCCTGGAAAATTCATTCCCATTTCTTCCATGGGACCTAAGCATGCACTGTAGGACACAGATTTGATTTTCAACCAATTTGTATGCACCGGAGCATGTGCATGTAGTTTAATTTTGAATTGTGCACCTGAAATGGCTAGAAAACCAGTTTAATGTATTAAATGTCCAAATGAACCATGAATAATTCCAATTCTTTTACGACACACATACACTTGCATGTTCACTACAGATAAAAGGTATAGCAATTCAAAAACCGTCCATTGCCGCTGTGACCCCATTTTCTAATTCAAATCAAGTAGATCCCACACAGTTTATTCTCACCAACCACGTGAGATGTAGTACAAAATATCTTGGAGCACCGTCGGTGTATAGTACGCCTATGGCTTACGTGAGAAGGTGCATCGGCTACAGTCCATAGCCGGCGTGTCAAGCACACTAGCTCGCTCCCCCAAAACTCCCACCTCTGCATCCCTCGCAATCTCGAAAGTATCTACCGCCTGGAAGGTTTTAATGTTTGATAGCACACGATTAGTATGTGTGGACCGTGTGCGATGTCTATTACTCCCGCTCTGCTTCAATCCCTTGATTCAAATTTTCATTAGCCCCGGCATTTTACTTTCGCCTCTGCATCCCTCGCTATCTCAAAAATATCTGCTCGCCCTTGATCCAAATATTCAGTAGCCCCGCCTTGTTACTCCCGCCTAGTAAAATTTTTAGTTCCCGCAGTATTTCCTCAAACACAACCTCTGCTCACATGGACACACACAACCCTCGAAACTATTGGTAGGTCCCCGCCAACGCCGGCGCCTCCATCCTCAACCTATGCATGTGTGCCGGGAGCTCGAGTAGCCAATGGCCAAAAAGAGGTTTATCACGGCCTTTTCGCCCAACGCTAGCGAGGTGGCCGCCGAGGTGTCCCCGTTGTCCGCCGCGGGCCCGATCTGTCGTCGCCGGTCCCCCGATCCGCCCGCCGCTGTGCCCCTACGCCGGTTCGAGGACTTCCCCGTCCTCCCCCGGAGTCGACAGCCGACGAAGTCCTACTTCGATGTCCGGCAGCGGCGGTGGGGGACTGTTGGAAATATGCCCTAGAGGCAATAATAAAATGGTTATTGTTATATTTCCTTGTTCATGATAATTGTCTATTGTTCATGCTGTAATTGTATTATCCAGAAACAGTAATACGTGTGTGAACACATATACCACAACATGTCCCTAGTGAGCCTCTAGCTGACTAGCTCGTTGATTAATAGATGGTTGCGGTTTCCTGACCATGGACATTGGATGTCATTGATAACGGGATCACATCATTACCAGAATGATGTGATGGACAAGACCCAATCCTAAGCCTAGCACAAGATCGTGTAGTTCGTGTGCTAAAGCTTTTCTAATGTCAAGTATCTTTTCCATAGACCATGAGATTGTGCAACTCCCGGTTACCGTAGGAGTACTTTGGGTGTGCCAAACGTCACAACGTAACTGGGTGGCTATAAAGGTACACTACGGGTATCCCCGAAAGTATTTGTTGGGTTGGCATGAATCGAGACTGGGATTTGTCACTCCTTATGACGGAGATGTATCTCTGGGCCCACTCGGTAAGACATCATCGTAATGAGCTCAATGTGACTAAGGGGTTGGTCACAGGATGATGTGTTACGGAATGAGTAAAGAGACTTGCCGTAACGAGATTGAACAAGGTATCGGTATACCGACGATCGAATCTCGGGCAAGTACTATACCGGTAGACAAAGGGAATCGTATACAGGATTGATTGAATCCTTGACATCGTGGTTCATCCGATGTGATCATCGTGGAACATGTGGGAGCCAACATGGGTATCCAGATCCCGATGTTGGTTATTGGTCGGAGAGATGTCTCGGTCATGTCTGCATAGTTCCCAAACCCGTAGGGTCTACACACTTAAGGTTCGATGACGCTAGGGTTATAAGGAATAGAAGTACGTGGTTACCAAATGTTGTTCGGAGTCCCGAATGAGATCTCGGACGTCACGAGGAGTTCCAGAATGGTCCGG
Organism: Triticum urartu; assembly: GCF_056163025.1. Taxonomy (NCBI): domain Eukaryota; kingdom Viridiplantae; phylum Streptophyta; class Magnoliopsida; order Poales; family Poaceae; genus Triticum; species Triticum urartu. The sequence goes on along the minus strand of NC_141874.1, from coordinate 117,848,574 downwards.
AGGTAAAGATTTATATATGGGAAGTCCTGTTTTGGACACCGGAAGTGTTCTGGGCGTTATCGGTAACGTACCGGGACCACTTGAAAGTTTCGGGGGTCCGCCGGGAGGGGCCACCAGCCCCGGAGGCCTGCATGGACCAAGGGTGGGAAGGGACCAGCCCCTAGGTGGGCTGGTGCGCCTCCCACAAGAGGCCCAAGGCGCAAGTAAGGGGAGAAAAGGGAAACCCTAGGCTCAGATGGGCCTAAGACCCACGTAGGGTGCGCCCCCCTCTCTCCCCCTCTGGCAGCCCCCCTAGATGCATCTAGGGCTGGCCGCCACCCCTAGGGGGAACCCTAGATGGGGGCGCAGCACCTACCCTCCCCCTATATATATTGGGGGTTTTGGGGCTGCCAGAGACACGACTCTCCCTCTCTCTTGGCGCAGCCCTACCCCTCTCCCTCCTCGTCTCTCGCAATGCTTGGCGAAGCCCTGCTGGACTGCCACGCTCCTCCACCACCACCACGCCGTCATGCTGCTGTTGGATGGAGTCTTCCCCAACCTCTCGCTCTCTCCTTGCTGGATCAAGGCGCGGGAGACGTCATCGGGCTGCACGTGTGTTGAACGCGGAGGCACCGTGGTTCGGTGCTTAGATCGGATTCGTCTGTGATCTGAATCGCTTCGTGTATGAGTCCACCAACCGCGTTCTTGCAACGCTTCCGCATCGTGATCTTCAAAGGTATGAAGATGCACTCCCCTCTCATTGCTAGTAAGCTCCATAGATTGATCTTGGTGATGCATAGAAAATTTTAATTTCTGCAACGATCCCCAACAGTGGCATCATGAGCTAGGTCTATGCGTAGTTTCTATGCACGAGTAGAACACAAGTAGTTGTGGGTGTCGATTTTTTCAATTTACTTGCCGTTACTAGTCTTATCTTGATTCGGCGGCATTGTCGGATGAAGCGGCCCGGGCCGATCTTACACGTACGCTTACGTGAGACAGGTTCCACCGACTAACATGCACTAGTTGCATAAGGTGGCTAGCGGGTGTCTGTCTCTCCCACTTTAGCCGGATCAGATTCGATGAAAAGGGTCCTTATGAAGGGTAAATATAAATTGGCATATCACGTTGTGGTTTTGGCGTAGTTAAGAAGTATTCTTGCTAAGAAACCTATAGCAGCCACGTAAAAATTTGCAACAACAGTTAGAGGACGTCTAACTTGTTTTTGCAGCATATGTCGTGTGATGTGATATGGCCAAAAGGATGTGATGAATGATATATGTGATGTATGTGATTGATCATGTTCTTTTAATAGGAATCATGACTTGCATGTCGATGAGTATGACAACCGGCAAGAGCCATAGGAGTTGTCTTAATTTATTTATGACCCGCATGTCAACATAAACATCATTTAATTACTTTACTTTATTGCTAAACCGTTAGCCATAGTAGTAGAAGTACTAGTTGGCGAGACAACTTCATGAAAACACGATGATGGAGATCATGATGATGGAGATCATGGTGTCATGCCGGTGACGATGATGATCATGGCGCCTCGAAGATGGAGATCAAAAGGAGCAAAATGATATTGGCAATATCATGGCACTATTTGATTGCATGTGATGTTTATCATGTTTTTACATCTTATGTTCTTAGAACGACGGTAGAATAAATAAGATGATCCCTCATTAAAATATCAAGAATTGTGTTCCCCCTAACTGTGCACCGTTGCTAGGGTCCGTTGTTCCAAAGCACCACGTGATGATCAGGTGTGATAGGTTCTAACATTCGCATACAACGGGTGTAACCCAGATTTACACACGCAATACACTTAGGTTGACTTGACGAGCCTAGCATGTACAGACATGGCCTCGGAACACGGAAGACCGAAAGGTCGAACATGAGTCGTATAGAAGATACGATCAACATGAAGATGTTCAGCGATGATGACTAGTCCGTATCACGTGATGATCGGACACGGCCTAGTTGACTCGGATCATGTATCACTTAGATGACTAGAGGGATGACTGTTTGAGTGGTAGTTCATTAAATAATTTGATTAGATGAACTTAATTATCATGAACATAGTCTAAAAACTTTGCAATATGTCTTGTAGATCAAATGGCCCATGCAAATGTTGCCCTCAACTTCAACGCGTTCCTAGAGAAAACCAAGCTGAAAGACGATGGTAGCAACTACACAGACTGGGTCCGTAACCTGAGGATTATCCTCATAGCTGCCAAGAAAGCATATGTCGTTGCAGCACCGCTAGGTGACGCACCTGTTTTCCCAGCAACTCAAGACGTTATGAATGCTTGGTAGTCGCGTAGTGATGATTAGTCCCTGGTTCTGTGCGGCATGCTTTACAGCTTAGAACCGGGGCTCCAAAAGCGTTTTGAGCAACACGGAGCATATGAGATGTTCCAAGAGCTGAAAATGGTTTTCCAAGCTCATGCCCGAGTCGAGAGATATGAAGTTCCGACAAGTTCTACAGTTGTAAGATGGAGGAGAACAGTTCTGTCAGTGAGCACATACTCAAAATGTCTGGGTTGCACAACCACTTGTCTTAGCTAGGAGTCAATCTCCCGGATGACGCGGTCATTGACAGAATCCTTCAGTCGCTTCCACCTAGCTACAAGAGCTTTGTGATGAACTTCAATATGCAAGGGATGGAAAAGACCATTCCTGAGGTATATTCAATGCTGAAATCAGCGGAGGTGGAGATTAAAAAGGAACATGAAGTGTTGATGGTGAATAAAACAACTAAGTTCAAGAAAGGCAAGGGTAAAAAGAACTTCAAGAAGGATGGCAAGGGAATTGCTGCGCCCGGTAAGCAAGCTGCCGGGAAGAAGCCAAAGAATGGACCCAAGCCTGAGACTGAGTGCTTTTATTGCAAGGGAAACGATCATTGAAGCTGAACTGCCACAAGTACTTAGCGGATAAGAAGGCTGGCAATACCAAAGGTATATGTGATATACATGTTATTGATGTGTACCTAATCAGTTCTCGTAGTAGCTCCTAGGTATTTGATACCGGTAAGGTTGCTCATATTTGTAACTCAAAATAGGAGTTGCGGAATAAGCAGAGACTGGCGAAGGACGAGGTGACGATGCGCGTCGGGAATGGTTCCAAGGTCGATGTGATCGCCGTCAGCACGCTACCGCTACATTTACCCACGGGATTAGTTTTAAACCTCAATAATTGTTATTTAGTGCCAGCTTTGAGCATGAACATTGTATCTGGATCTCGCTTAATGCGAGATGGCTACTCATTTAAATCTGAGAATAATGGTTGTTCTATTTATATGAGATATGTTTTATGGTCATGCCCCGTTGGTCAATGGTTTATTCTTATTTAATCTCGAACGTGATGTTACACATATTCATAGTGTGAATGCCAAAAGATGTAAGGTTGATAATGATAGTCCCACATACTTGTGGCACTGCCGTGTTGGTCACATTGGTGTCAAACGCATGAAGAAACTCCATGCAGATGGACTTTTGGAGTCTCTTGAAAATAAATGGATCTTTATGAAGAAGACGGACGCGGATGGCAATGTGACTGTCTATAAAGCTCACCTTGTCGCTAAGGGTTATCGACAAGTTCAAGGGGTTGACTACGTTGAGACCTTCTCACTCGTAGCGAAGCTGAAGTCTGTACGAATCATGTTAGCAATTGTCGCATTCTATGATTATGAGATATGGCAAATGGACGTCAAAACGACATTCCTTAATGGTTTCCTTGAGGAAGAATTGTATATGATGCAGCCAAAATATTTTGTCGATCCTAAGAATGCTGACAAGGTATGCAAGCTCCAATGCTCAATCTATTGGCTGGTGCAAGCATCTCGGGGTTGGAACATTCGCTTTGATGAGATGATCAAAGCGTTTGGGTTTATGCAGATTTATGGAGAAGTCCGTGTTTACAAGAAAGTGAGTGGGAGCTCTATAGCATTTCTCATATTATATGTGGATGGCATACTATTGATGGGTGAAAGCACAAGTGCTCACTAGGTGGTTTTGGTAATTAATGTCAACATATCTCTTGTTGGACTAACACTTTTACCTAGTATGTTTCAGACAATTTCAACAATGAAGTGGCATGGACTAGAGGATGTGGAACCCCTTCAAAATGCTAAGGACAAAGGATTGGCTCAAGCTCCAAGCTCAAGACTCTACATTTTCTATTTTAGTGATCCAAGATCACATTGAGTCTATAGGAAAAGCCAATACTATTAAGAAGGGATGAGGTGGTGCTTAATGCATGGCTTGCTTCCTCAAAGTGCTTAGTGATATGCTCCAAAGCAATCAACCACTTTGTCACTTCCAAATATGTCCCACACCAAAATATCCAACTAGGCCCCACCGACTCTTTCTATCCGGAGCCACCGAGTTCAGTTGACATAGCCACTGCCAGGAACCCTAATCAGTTTGATCTCACCGATGGGATCTCGGTCTCACCGGGATAGGCTTGCAAACTCTCTCTTACCCATTGCAATATTTTTGGTACCACCGAGATATGCAATCGGCCCCACCGAGTTTGCTTGGCCAACTCTTTGTTTTGCTTATTACCCAAATCGGTCCCACCGAATTTGAGTAATCGGTCAAACAGAGTTTGGGAGTTACCCTAACCCTAGCACATCGGTCCCACCGAGTTGATCCAGTCGGTCCCACCGAAAACCCTAACAGTCACTAGCTTTGCTGAATCGGTCCGACCGAGTTTAACTATTTGGTCCCATCGAGATTGGCAAGTTGTGTGTAACGGTTAGATTTTGTGTGGAGGCTATATATACCCCTCCACCACCTCTTCATTCGTGGAGAGAGCCATCAGAATAAACCTACACTTCCAACCTACTTTTTCTGAGAGAGAACTACCTACACTTGTGTTGAGGCCAAGATATTCCATTCTTACCATATGAATCTTGATCTCTAGCTTTCCCCAAGTTGCTTTCCACTCAAATCTTCTTTCCACCAAATCCATATCATGTGTGAGAGAGAGTTGAGTGTTGGGGAGACTATCATTTGAAGCGCAAGAGCAAGGAGTTCATCATCAACACACCATTTGTTACTTCTTGGAGAGTGGTGTCTCCTAGATTGGCTAGGTGTCACTAGGGAACCTCCGACAAGATTGTGGAGTTGAACCAAGGAGTTTGTAAGGGCAAGGAGATCGCCTACTTCGTGAAGATCTACCGCTAGTGAGGCAAGTCCTTCATGGGCGACGGCCATGGTGGGATAGACATGGTTGCTTCTTCTTGGACCCTTCGTGGGTGGAGCCCTCCGTGGACTCACGCAGCCGTTACCCTTCATGGGTTGAAGTCTCCATCAACGTGGATGTACGATAGCACCACCTATCGGAACCACGTCTCAAAATCTCTGTGTCTCCAAATTGCGTTTGCACACTCCAATCCCATCTCTTTACATTCTTGCAAGTTGCATGCTTTACTATACGTTGCTCATATACTCATTGCATGCTTGCTTGATATGTATTGTTAAACTTGTGCAAAAACTCCACTTTAACTCAAAGAAATTAAAAACTTCAACTTTTAGCACTTAGTGTCTAATCACCCCCCTCTAGACATCTCTTCTCGATCCTTTCAATTGGTATCAGAGCTTTGGTCTCCATTGCTTTGGTTTAAACAGCATTGGAGGAAGATGGATGAGTCTACTTTGGGGCGTCTTAGACATAGAGTGCCTATTCTTGATGGAGAATATTTTCATGAGTGGAAAAATGAAATGCTTGAGATTTTCAATGAATATCATTTGAACAAGTACATTACTAGCCCTTGTGCACCTCATGTTGATCCTTTGCATCCTACCCTTGATGAGTCTATTGACATGATCTGCAACCTTAGAACTGTTAATTTTATCACTAGAGGCTTGCCTATAAACTTGATTGAATGTTTTCCTACTCTTGATTGTGCCTACACTATATGGAGATTTCTTGAGGAATGCTTTCCAAATTATTCCTTGAAAGATCTAGATGAAATTCTCCATAAGTCTATTGCCTTGATTAAGATGAGTTCCAATGATCCCAAATTTGGTGACTGCTTATTTGAGCTTACTAATATTACGAGTGCCAAGGGAGATGTTGGAATCATTAGCAATGTCATTTCCAGAGCTATTAGAAGTCATAAAGATAACTATAGAAATGATCATTTAACTAATGAATTACCCTCTCTAGGAATTGATCAATCATAAGATGATGTTAAACATGGATACTATGATGAGGATGATGATGACAGTGACTATGATCTTAATGAAGCAATGAGAAACTTTGGTCTTATGGCAAATCTTCGCGGCTACATGGCTGGAGGAAAGGAATGGGTTCTTGATAGTGGATGTACTGATCATATGACCGGAGATAAAGATATGTTCCGTGAGCTTGCTGAAAACGACAGCCCTCGAAAGTATGTCACCTTTGGTGACAACTCAAAGGGTAAGGTGGTTGGCCTAGGTAAGGTGGCCATCTCACATGATAGCTCCATACAAAATGTCATGCTTGTTGAATCTCTTGGGTACAATTTACTTTCAGTATGTAGACTTGCTGATTTCGGTTTTAATGTCCTATTTACTGAAGTAGATTGCCAAGTGTTTCGAAGAGACAATCATAAAATGGCCTTTACCGGTATACGTAGAGGTGATCTTTACATTGTTGATTTCACTAAAAAGGATCAACCTAGAACTTGCTTAATTATTAAATCTTCTAAAGGTTGGTTATGGCATAGACGATTAGGTCATGTTGGCATGCGAAACCTTGACAAGCTTATTAAAGGGAATCATATCCTTGGCGTTAACGATGTCATATTTGATAAGGATAGACTTTGCAGCGCTTGTCAAGTAGGTAAACAGGTTGGAGGAAGGCATCCCGTAAAGAACATCATGACCACAAGGAGGCCACGCGAGCTACTTCACATGGATCTTTTTGGTCCTACCGCTTACAAAAGTCTCGGTGGAAATTCTTTTGGTCTAGTTATAGTTGATGATTTTTCAAGATTTACATGGGTGTTCTTTCTCGATGATAAATCAGAGGTCCAAAAGATCTTCAAAAACTTCGCTATGAAGGCCCATAATCAATTTGAAGTGAAAATCAAGAATTTTCGCAGTGACAACCGAACGGAGTTCAAGAACGCAAATGTGGACACCTTTCTTGACGAAGAAGGGATTTCACATGAGTTCTCGGCTACGTACACACCTCAACAAAATGGAGTTGTCGAGAGGAAGAATCAGACACTCATTGAAATGGCAAGAACGATGCTTGATGAGTACAAGACGCCAAAGCACTTTTGGGCAGAAGCAGTTGAGACAGCTTGTCTTCCAACAAATCGCTTGTATCTTCACAAGCTACTCGGCAAGACGGCATACGAGCTCCTCACCGGTAACAAACCACAAGTTGGATACTTTCGAGTATTTGGCTCAAGGTGCTACATTCTTGATAAGCATCGTCGTTCTAAATTTGATCCTAAGTCTCATGAAGGTTTCCTACTTGGTTATGGCTCAAATTCTCACACATACCGTGTCTACAATAATTTCACCCGAAAAGTTGAAGAGATGGTAGATGTGAAGTTTGATGAATCTAACGGCTCGCACGTGGAGCAATTGCCAATTGATGTAGGAGACAAAGACCCTTCGGAAGCAATCCAAGACTTGTCTATTGGCAAGATTCATCCAACGGAGGTGAAGGAGAGTACCTCGTCCATCCAAGTGGAAGCTTCTACCTCACGGCAAGGTGAACCAAGAGTTGATACGGAAGCATCCACAAGTGGGACTCACCAAGATGAAGAAAACAAGGAAATCCGCCAAGATGAATGCCAACAACCTCCTTCTCCACCACAACAAGAGAACGACAACGTCAACAACGAAGAAGGCCAAGAAGAAGAATAAGATGAAGAAGATGTTCAACCAAGATCCAAGCAAAATCTTTCACGAGTTTGAGCAAGAATTTCTAAAGACCATCCCGTCGAGCAAATCTACAATGATATCCAAACCGGGAGAATCACTCGCTCAAAAACTCGTTTAGCTAACTTTTGTGAACACTATTCATTCATCTCTAGCATTGAACCTATGAAGGATGAAGAAGCTTTGGAAGATCCGGATTGGATAAATGCCATGCATGAAGAGGTACACAACTTTGAGAGAAATCAAGTTTGGACATTAGCTGAGAAGGCCGACAACAGCCACAACATCATCGGTACCAAATGGGTGTTTTGCAACAAGCAGGATGAAGATGGACAAGTAGTTCACAACAAAGCACGTCTCGTCGCCCAAGGCTACACTCAAGTCGAAGGTATGGACTATGGTGAGACATATGCCCCCGTTGCTAGACTTGAGTCCATTCGCATCTTACTTGCCTAGGCTAATCATCATGATATCACCTTGTACCAAATGGACATTAAAAGTGCTTTTCTAAATGGTGAAATAGAGGAGGAAGTTTATGTTAAGCAACCTCTCGGATTTGTCAATCCTAAGAAACCTAATCATGTTTACAAACTTCACAAAGCTCTTTATGGTCTTAAACAAGCTCCTAGAGCATGGTATAAATGCTTGACCAAGTTCCTTGTTGAAAAAGGCTTTGAAATTGGAAAAATAGATTCTACTCTTTTTACTAAAAGGGTTAATGGAGAACTATTTGTGTGCCAAATTTATGTCGATGATATTATATTTGGATCAACTAACCCTCATTTTAGTTAAAAGTTTGGAAAGCTAATGTCGGAGAAGTTTGAGATGTCGATGATGAGTGAACTCAAATTCTTTCTTGGTTTACAAATCAAGCAAACTAAGGAAGGTACCTTTGTCTCTCAAATGAAGTACACCAAGGACTTATTCAAGAAGTTCAATATGCAAGAATGCAAAGGTATGACTACATCCATGCCTACTAGTGGACATCTTGATTTAACCAAAGATGGTGAACCGTTTGATCAAAAGGTTTATTGCTCTATGATTGGTTCTTTATTATATCTATTTGCTTCACGTCCCGATATTGTGCTAAGTGCGTGCATGTGTGCATGATATCAAGCTGCTCCTAAAGAATGTCATCTTAAGGCCGTGAAAAGGATATTGAGATACTTAATCCATAGACCAAATTTTGGCATTTGGTACCCAAAGAGTGCCTCCTTTGATCTTGTTGGCTACTCCGACTCGGACTATGCTGGTGACAAGGTTGATGGAAAGTCCACTTCGGGTACTTGTCAGTTTCTTGGTAGATCTCTTGTGTCTTGGTCCTCCAAGAAACAAAACTCGGTATCCTTATCCACCGCCGAAGCGGAATACATTGCCGCTGGATCATGTTGTGCTCAATTACTTTGGATGACCCAAACTCTTAAAGATTATGGGATATATGTGAAACATGTTCCATTATTTTGGGACAATGAAAGTGCTATTAAGATTTCTCACAATCCCGTGCAACATTCTCGAACTAAGCATATTGAAGTTCGTCATCATTTCATTCGAGATCGTGTTGCCAAAGGGGACATTAATCTTAAGCATGTTCGCACCGAAAAACAGTTAGCTGACATATTCATGAAACCACTTGATGAGAAAGTGTTTTGCAGGTTAAGAGGTGAATTGAACATCATTGATGCTTCTAACCTGGAGTAGGAACTCCATTTGATACATGCAAGGCGTGAGCCTATGACTAATCCTTGATATTTTTCTTATGTTGACTATCTCATGTCTTGGATATATTTGCACCTTGCATGTTACCTAACCCGTGTAGGTACTTGGATGAATCTAAATCTATGATATTTCAACTCACTCACATTCTGAGCAATTTCTATATCACCAAGTCTCTACACAATGGTGGATGAAGACAAGGAAGCACGCAACCGTTCAAACATTTCCTTTGACAAATTTTATGTTGAGTTTCATGATTGTCATTTTGGATATACAAGTGCTCTTCCTTGCAAGAACTAACCCATGTAGGTAGATGAACTCAAACTCCAAGTGGTGCTCCCAACTCTTGATGAGCTACATCAACCTTGAGCAACCCACACAAGTTCAACTACACGATCATGATCAACGCCACCACCCAAGGTATGTTATTCCATCTTAGAGAAGCTTTACTCCAAGTCATTAGTCAAAGCAACTCGACAAGATGTGACCCCATTTTGAGCTTACACGATGAGTATGACCTATGATCAAGTGATCTCACTTGACTCCTAAGTCAATATACTCTAACATAGGTGACTTTGTCGCCGACCAATTCTAGATGAAGTTCTCTTGTGTTCCCTTTTGTGCTCTTGCATTTGTCCAATGCATATTTGTTTCCAAATTCATCTAGACTTCTCTTTAGTTTCTTCTCTTTTATTTTCTGTTCTGCATTCCTTGCATCAAATTCATTGCAAATCTTTCAATTAATTCCTTGCAAATCCTTGCGAGATCTTACTTGTCTAGTGAGCTGAGGTGACAAGTGTTTTCTCTGTGCTGAACTCGGTCTCACCGGTTTTGATACTTTCGGTCCAACCGAATGCTCTCGGTACAACCGGATCATACAACTTGGTGTCACCGATTTCACTACAGGAAAGACATCTTGCCACTTGTTTCTGCATTCTTTTTGATCCAGCTCCACTCAATGAATCTTGTCCTCGACCAGCATCCCATTCAACTTGCTGCTTTGTTCTGTGACTCAAGGACCAAACCCATCATGACAAAATCCAGAAGAACCCTTCTTGGAAATTGATGTCAAAGGGGGAGAGAGAGATCACATCAAAGCTTAATCATATCTATAGGGGGAGAGAATACTAAAAAAAGAGTGATCCTCAAGGACGCCAGATGCTTGGTGTTCAAGAGGAGAGAAGTCACATGTATTCAAGAGGGGAAAGACATGTTCATACTTGAGATCTGATTTTGCTCTGATTTTCTGTTCCCTATCTTCTCCCAATATCCCATGCTAGATTCAGGGGGAGCAAGACATCTAAAGGAAGGAAATCCTTGAATTTATTGCACATCTTTACCTTTGGGGACATGTCTATATCCAATATGGTACTTAGTACTCACTCTACATGTCATCCCGGTCTTGGTGCTCTCGTGGTTTCTTTTGTTTGCTCTGGCCAGTAGTTGTATCTGTGTTATCTAACCTTGTTTACGCAGGTTCATTCCCTCCTAAGCGAACTAAAGACCACAAGGTAAGTATATGCATCACAGTCATGCGTATGAGAAATTCTTGCTCATGTACATACTGTTTGCAAGAAGGACTCATGAGCATGAAGGCACATTTCTCATATTCACATATTTGCTCTCATGCATATAGCCAAGATACATGTAACACTTTTCCTACTCTGTCATGTTTATGCATTCACATGCTCCTATATTCCATATTCACATGATTGCATACATGTAGGGGGAGACTATGCATGTTACATGTCTTTCCAAAGCTTTACTTACTATTCTCTATATCTTTATCTAAAGCTTTGATGTATGTTGTCATCAATTACCAAAAAGGGGGAGATTGAAAGCACAAGTGCTCCCTAGGTGGTTTTGATAATTAATGTCAACATATCTCTTGTTGGACTAACACTTTTACCTAGTATGTTTCAGACAAGTTCAACAATGAAGTGGCATGGACTAGAGGATGTGGAACCCCTTCAAAATGCTAAGGACAAAGGATTGGCTCAAGCTCCAAGCTCAAGACTCTACATTTTCTATTTTAGTGATCCAAGATCACATTGAGTCTATAGGAAAGCCAATACTATTAAGAAGGGATGAGGTGTTGCTTAATGACTTGCTTGCTCAAAGTGCTTAGTGATATGCTCCAAAGCCCTCAACCACTTTCTCACTTCCAAATATGTCCCACACCAAATTATCCAACTCGGCTCCACCAATTCTTTCTATCCGGAGCCACCGAGTTCAGTTGACATAGCCACTGCCAGAAACCCTAATCAGTTCGGTATCACCGATTGGATCTCGGTCTCACCGAGATGGGCTTGCAAACTCTCTGTTACCCATTGCAATATTTTCGGTACCATCGAGATATGCAAATGGCCCCACCGTGTTTGCTTGGCCAACTCTATGTTTCGCTTATTACCCAAATCGGTCCCACCGAGTTTGAGTAATCGGTCAAACCCAGTTTTGGATTTACCCTAACCCTCGCACATCGGTCCCACCGAGTTGATCCAGCCGGTCCCACCGAAAACCCTAACAGTCACTAGCTTTGCTGAATCGGTCCGACCGAGTTTAACTATTCGGTCCCACCGAGATTGGCAAGTTGTGTGTAACGGTTAGATTTTGTGTGGAGGCTATTGAGGGAGTCCTGGATTAGGAGGTCTCCGGACAGCCGGACTATATCCTTTGGCCGGACTGTTGGACTGTGAAGATACACGATTGAAGACTTCGTCCCGTGTCCGGATGGGACTCTACTTGGCGTGGGAGGCAAGCTAGGCAATACAGATATGTATATCTCCTCCTTTGTAACCGACCTTGTGTAACCCTAGCCCCCTCCGGTGTCTATATAAACCGGAGGGTTTTAGTCCGTAGGACAACATACAATCATACCATAGGCTAGCTTCTAGGGTTTAGCCTCTCCAATCTCATGGTAGATCAACTCTTGTACTACTCATATTGTCAAGAATAATCAAGCAGGACATAGGGTTTTACCTCCATCAAGAGAGCCCGAACCTGGGTAAAAAATCGTGTCCCCTGCCTCCTGTTACCATCCTCCTTAGACGCATAGTTCGGGACCCCCTACCCGAGATCCGCCGGTTTTGACACCGACATTGGTGCTTTCATTGAGAGTTCCTCTGTGTCGTCGCCGTTAGGCTTGATGGCTCCTACGATCATCGATAGCGATGCAGTCCAGGGTGAGACTTTTCTCCCTGGATAGATCTTTGTGTTCGGCGGCTTCGCACTGCGGGCCAACTCGCTTGGCCATATGGAGCAGATCGAGAGTTACGCCCCTGGACACCAGGTCAGGTTTGGAAGCTTAAACTACACGGCCGATATCCGCGGAGACTTGATCTTCGACGGATTCGAGCTCCTGCCTTGTGCGCCACACGGCCACTATGAGTATGATTTAGCTCTACCATCAGACAGTGTTTAGGAGATCGCACCGGCAACCGCTCCGACCCTCAATTCGGAACCAGTTGCGCCATCCATGGACGGGTGGATAGACCCCGCCACGGAGGCTGCACTCTCATCGGCGATCGAGCCGAGTATCGACCTTACCCTTCATGGGAGCCGTGACGCCGAACTACCGGATTCTTCCCCGGCCACGGACTCCAAACCGCCAGTGCCCATACCTATCAAATCCAACTGGGCGCCGATCATGGAGTTTACCTCTGCGGATATTTTTCAGCACTCGCCCTTCGGCGACATACTGAACTCATTAAGGTCTCTCTCCCTGTCAGGAGAGTCCGGGCCGAACTATGTTCGGCAGGATTGGGATGCGGATGACGAAGAAATTCGCCGCCCACCCACCACCCACTTAGTAGCCATTGTCGACGATTTGACCGACATGCTCAACTTCGACTCCGAAGACATCAATGGTATGGATGACGATGCAGGAGACGAATAGGAACCACTTCCCACAGGGCACTGGACGCCCACTTCATCATACGATGTGTACATGGTGGACACACCCAAAGAAAACGACGACGAGGAACGGAAGGACGCAGCGAAGGGTTGTTCCCTTGAGAGGCAGTCAAAGTGGCGGCGTAAGCGCCGCTCCAAATCCCGCCTCGGCAGAAACAGCGGTCATATAGACCCAGCGATAGAGCAGGGTGAACCATCACCTGACCAGGGCAACACGAAGAATCAAATTAACCAAACAACCCGACTCCGTTAAAGATAACAGTCCGGACGATATCACACCGGACAAGAGCCTAGAACAACAGAGTGCCCATCAAAGGCTTGTTGCCACTGCGAGGAGTCTGAAAAAGCAGAAGCAAAGGCTCAGGGTTGCGCAAGACGCGCTCAGAATTACATGGAGTGAAGTACTCAACACGGCAGCGAAGTATGGCGGTAATCGCCACACCAAGAGCTACCCAAAGCGAAAATTGCTACCTGAATTCGACGAGGAGGCCTTAGATCCCCCGCAATTAGAAAACAAAACGGCCATCCGGTTGGATAGACGACCTCATGGCCAACATAGAGCGGCAAACGAAGCCGCACATAAGCCAGTACGTGATCCATGCGAGGGCTCGCATCAAAAGGACGGCGCAACCAGATCCATATACGGGCCACGCAAGCGCACTCCAGTATGCAATACAATACAACAAACATCCGAACACCACGGTACACCCAAATAGAGGGGTGCCGCACACCCCCTATGTTTCACCGATGAGGTGCTGGACCATGAACTTCCAGAGGGATTCAAAACCGTAAACATAGAGGCGTACGACGGAACAACAGACCCAGGGGTCTGGATTGAGGACTATATCCTCCATATCCACATGGCTCGAGGAGACGATCTCCACGCCATCAAATACTTACCCCTCAAGCTCAAAGGGCCAGCTCGGCACTGGCTTAAAAGCCTCCCCGAAAACTCCATTGGAAGCTGGAAAGAGCTCGAAGACGCCTTTCGGGCAAATTTTCAAGGGACCTATGTCCGACCACCGGATGCAGACGATTTAAGTCATATAACTCAACAGCTTGCAGAGTCAGCACGAAAGCTTTGGAACAGGTTCCTCACTAAGAAGAACCAAATAGTCGACTGTCCGAACGCCGAAGCCTTAGCGGCTTTCAAGCATAGCGTTTGAGACGAATGGCTCGCTAGACACCTCGGCCAAGAAAAGTCTAGAACAATGGCAGCATTAACAAGCCTCATGACCCGCTTTTGCGCGGGCGAGGACAGCTAGTTAGCCCGATGCAGCACTAGCGAGCCAAGTACATCCCAAGTCAGGGACGGAAACGGGAAATCACGACGCAGAAAAAACAAGCGCCGGAATAAAGAAGACAACCCGAAGAGCACGGCAGTAAACGCCGGATTTAGAAGCTCTCGGCCAGGTCAGCAAAAGCCGCCCTCCAAAGGCAACAGAGACGAACTGTCCAGCCTAAACAAGATTCTGGACCAAATATGCCAGATCCATACTACCGCCAACAAACCTGCAAATCATACCCATAGAGAATGTTGGGTCTTCAAGCAGTCCGGCAAACTCAACACCGAACATAAGGGGCGGGATACACCAAGTGAAGACGAGGACGAGCCTCGCAAGCAAAGCACTGGGGAACAGAAGAAATTCCCACCAGAAGTCAAAACAGTCAACGTGTTACACGTGATAAAGGGGAGAAACGAAGCGGCACTCCCAGAGATACATGCCCCAGGGCCTACCACCACGGAGTTCTGCCACTGGTCGTCCCAACCGATCACTTTTGACCATCGGGATTACTCAGCAAGTGTCCGGCGTGCAGGATGGGCTGCCTTGGTATTAGACCCAATAATTGACGGATGTCACTTCACACGAGTCCTGATGGATGGCGGCAGCAGTTTAAACCTGATATATCAGGACACAGTCCGCTACATGGGGATAGACCCAGCAAAAATTAGCCATATCAATACTACCTTTAAAGGATTAACGCCAGGCCCAAAAGCCCATTGCGTGGGCTCCCTGCTACTAGAGGTTATATTCGGCTTCCCCGATAACTTCCGCAGCGAAAATTTAACCTTCCACATCGCTCCGTTCCAAAGTGGCTATCAAGCACTACTCGGATGCGAAGCTTTTGCTCGCTTTAACGCAATACCGCATTACGCTTCCCTCATGCTTAAGATGCCCGATCCACGCGGCATCATTACAGTAAATGGAAATATTGAGCGCTCATGGCATACGGAAGACCGTGCGGCTGCCTTGGCAGCCGCACACTAAACGGCCTCACCAACTAAAGCATCTGACAGGTCGTTAAGACCACAGACACGGCTGGACGAGTCTGGTACAGCTAATTGATACAAGTTTGATGGTTATACCCCTATTGCAATACAAGGGGCTCAACACGCGCGCACAAGTGGCAATCAGGCTCAACCTTACTCCTTTTGAACTATATATTGTTTATTTAGTATAACCTACCTTTTGCACGACAACTTTTCAATTAAGTTCCTCTCTTTTTGAGATGACCATCGTGCTACACCCGTCCAGAATACGGCACAACGGAGACACAGGCGCAGACATGCAGCAGGGACCCGTTCGAAGGATTCTTTCTAGATTAGGACCCTGTGTAAACCTTTTTTTACTGTCTCTTGTTGATACACATCCTTCAGATTCTCAGTACAATTGAGAAGGATGCTGACGTATTGGCACGTGGCCACGTCAGAATATTGCATGTACCTGGACACCAGGGGCTTATTACAAAGGGCACTGTTTAGGCCCGGTTTACACCATAAAGACCGAATACCTTAGGGAGTGTTCGGCGTCGCGAGTTTGGCCTTATATGCATCAGCTCCGAATCATGTCTTTGGTCAAATGTTGGGTTTGCCCGGCTCCTGTGTTTTGCTGCCTTATGTTCCGCTCTATCAGCTAAGGTGGCACCAGGAGAACTACTGCGATTGTGCCCTGGTTCATCCAGACAAGCACCTCAGTAGAGAAAGCCGAAAACTGACTGTCGTGATATAGCGTGAGACTGGTCAACCACTCGATGACCTATCGGAATCTTCGGGATTCCTCTGCCTTAACGAAGGGCCGTTTCCCGGACAAGAATGTACGACCCCCGAATTCGGATGAGTGCGAAGCCACCAAGGGTTATATAGTAGCCCCACTGTCAAACTCCTCTGGCTAAGTGAAAGTGTTAAAGCATTATAGTCCGGTTACCTAGTTTGCCGCGCTATCACCTCCTTAATGGACCAAGACGTTGGGTCAAGTGTGAACATGCGTCTTCCGCGAACACTCCCGCATTATATGCATGGGGGCTGAAGCCGACGACTGCAATCTTTCAGGTTATATACATATATACATAAACGGCCACGCATGAGGCATCATAATACTTTTGGGCAAAAGTATAAATATAGCCTTTATAAACTTAATTAAACATTGTTTTTACATGGGAATACATGTCATTCAAACATAATATTCTTCAAGCACTGGGCCTCTATCAAACGAGCGCCTTCAAGAACTTCTTCAAAATAGTGCTCGACAGCCACTCGGCCTATGGCCAAACCCTGCACTGCGACAGTGGTGGCATCCATCTCCGCCCAGTATGTTTTGACACGGGCAAGGGCCATCCGCGAGCCTTCTATGCACGCCGACCTCTTCATCGCATTAATGCGGGCACCGCACCAAGGAACTGCTACACCAAACTAAAATAGTTGTTCGGCTTTGGCCTTTCCGGCCACAGATGATCCAGAACAGACCTCATGGCGAGTCCGGACAATCTATTCAGCTCGGCCCATTCGGCAAGCCGATCAGTCAATGGAAGTGGACGATTTGGAACATTAAATTATGACCAGAATAGCTTGTCCACTTCACGATCTGTTTGGTCTTGAAAGTATTCGGCCGCATCAACAGCACTCGCCGCCAAGTCCAGATATGCGTCTGCCGAACTCCACAGTTGGTCCAGAGGGGCATACTAAGGATCTCCAAACTTCCTCCGCGGCAGGAAGGGTTTCCCAGCCGCGATATCCCCGGCTTGACGTAGCTCCTCCTTCTTCGCTCTCATCGCAGAGCTGGTGTCTTTGGTCGCCGTCGTGGCCTTTTCCAGGTCCTTCGCCTTCGCCCGGTTTTCCCCTTCAAGAAGCTGGCAACGGTTGGCAGTGTCTTTTAACTTTACAGCCATCTTGTGCATTTTCTCCTTGCTCTCGCAATGCGCAGCCTTTTCGGCTCTTAACTCTTCGGCGCCCTTTAAAGCGGCCACATTACTACTCCTTGCTTGCTCCTTGGCTCGGGCAAGCTCCGCCCGAAGGGTCTCCACGGTGGCAGCTCCATCTGCAGTCACGACATATTAAAGATACTGGCATCATGCTACTCTTATTATGTGACGATCACCAGAAAAATCACTCACCCTGTGCCTCGTCAAGCCGCTTGTTGACAAGCACAATGTCGGCATCTGCCGCATCTAGTTGCCGCTTTAGTCTCGCAAACTTGTCAGTCCGACTAGCCACCGGAGCTTCAACCACCTGCACATAAAGGTGGTCTGGTTAGTACCTGGGACTACGATCCTCTATATGCCGCCATTCTCGATGACAACCAGAGTCTCAGGGGCTACTACCCACACGGGGCACACCTAAACATGTGTGGTACTGTCAAAAATGTATATCATTTCACGTAACTCAAAACCCGTCAGTAGACTCATAAAGGCTTCATGCAACCCGCTTTCGGCGGACGAAATCGTTTCAATCACCATACCCATCAACGTACGATGCTCTTCTGAGATAGTCGCTCGCTCTAGCAGATCCTTCAATACGTCCGACCGCATACCAGATGGTGCCGGACTCTTTTGATTGCTCTCTTCAAGAGCCGGATATTGGGGACTTCGGGTGGCCACAGGATTACATTCTGGCCTTGCCGGATCAGGAGAAACCCTCCGCGACGACACTTCAAGGTCACCCGCTTCTTGAGCTGGGGAGTCCGGGGGAGGCGTTTCGCTCTCCATCATCTCCGAAAGAAGATCCCCTGAAGACGAGCTCTGCTGAGAAGGGCTAAGATCCGAACTACAACATAAATGCTTCGGTTATTTTCCTCAGAAGTAAGGTAGGATATCTTCACTATTAAGTACTTTTTGATTACTTATAGCTCGTTAGAGGGCTGATCCCCGTGCGGGAATTGTGCGGCAAGAGCACCCTCCGAGGTAGGACCCTCTGGTGGAGATTTATTCTCCCGTTTGGAAACCTTGGTTTCCGGATCTTCAGAGATAGTCCTCTTCCTTCCCCGGGGCGAGAGAATATCAGATTCTTCCCCTGGGTTATCCTTCCTCACGGAGGCGCTCATTCCCTCGGTTGGAATAGGTAGCGGTGGAGGCCCGCTTTTGCCCTCTTTATTCCCCCCGTCATCTTCCTTTGAGGGCGACAGGCAAGGTGCTGGCTCGAACATCTTTTCCAGCACCGGATTGTCCAAGCCTTCAGGAAAGGGGGCCAAACACCGGATCATCTTCGCCTTTGTTATCCAGTCCTGGTCAAAGAGCGATCCATCAGAATGATGTCATGATAAATAAAAAGGACAGTGTGTTCGGCTATAGGATTACTTACTTGGGCCGTGGTGCGGTTGCTGCTCAGGCCCACATCCTCGGTACTGTCCGGACACTCTATTTGAGGTCCGAAGAACGATTTGTACATCTCCTCGTTCGTCAGGCCGAGAAAATTCTGAATAATGCGCAGTCCTTCCGGGTTGAATTCCCACATGCGGAGGGGCTGGCGTTTGCAAGGCTGGACTCGACGAACCAGCATGGCTTGCATCACCATCACCAGACTGAAATCTCCCTCGAAGAGATCTTGGATGCGGCTCTGCAGTATGGGCACGTCCTTGGTTGGACCCCAGCTCAGTCCCCTGCTGATCCATGACATCAGTTGTGGTGGAGGGCCCGAGCGAAAGGTTGGGGCAGCTACCCACTTGGCACTTCGGGGAGCTGTGACATAAAACCACTCCCATTGCCACAATCCGGACACCTCTGGAAAGGAACCCTTTGGCCATGGAGCATCAGCAATTTTGCTTATTAAAGCACCTCCGCACGTTGTGTACTGTCCCTCGACCATCTTCGGTTTCACATCGAAGGTCTTGAGCCACAAGCCGAAGTGAGGAGTAATGCGGAGGAAGGCTTCACAGACGACAATAAATGACGAGATGTGAAGAAGGGAGTCCGGGCCAAATCGTGAAAATCCAGCCC
Organism: Triticum urartu; assembly: GCF_056163025.1. Classification (NCBI taxonomy): domain Eukaryota; kingdom Viridiplantae; phylum Streptophyta; class Magnoliopsida; order Poales; family Poaceae; genus Triticum; species Triticum urartu. The sequence continues at coordinate 117,828,865 of NC_141874.1, read as the reverse complement.
ATAATAGAACATAAGACCCCTAACAAAGGGATCCAGAGCGAGGCCTAGCCCTCAGAGGAAGTGGGAGACGAACACAACACTCTCGTTGGGTTCGGGAGTAGGGATGACCTGCCCTCAGGCAGGCAGCCTATGCGGAATTTCAGCGGTCAGGTATCTGGCCTCCCTCAACTTCTTGATATCCTCCTCCGTGACGGAGGAAGGCATCCACCGGCCTTGAAGGCTGGATCTGGACATGATTGAAAGTCTGATGCACCTGACCTGGGCTTTGGGTGTTAGAACTCATGGCGAGGGAAGGATTCGATTGAGCACGGGAGGAAAAAAGTAAAAGCCTTGTCCCTTTTATAAAGAGGGTGAATATCAAGCGTCCTCCTCGTGGACGTTTGGGACTTGCCTAAAATCTAGGAGTCCTAGGCACGGTTGGGTTACCCACATCCGTATTGATGAGAATCCCGTAATAAGGGGTACACGATCTCTGCTTTTACAAGACGTGTCAAGAAACCGCCTCGCATTATGTGCGGGGCTGGTTAAGGAAAAACGGTTCGAATAATTACCGGGCCATGGCATGATGTCATGCTGCCAAAATGTGTCGGCAAATTGGATTTGTGGAAATATTATTCTCTCTATGGTGGTATGTGGAACTTATTTTGCAGGGTCGAACACTATCCTTGTATTCAAACTCTCCTGTGGTGTATTCGGATGAGGAACCCGCCTTGCAATGCCGAAGACAACACTGCACGCCGGACTCATCGTCATTGAAGTCTTGTTCAGGGGCTACTGAGGGAGTCCTGGATTAGGGGGTCTCTGGACAGCCGGACTATATCCTTTGGCCGGATTGTTGGACTATGAAGATACAAGATTGAAGACTTCGTCCCGTGTCCGGATGGGACTCTACTTGGCGTGGGAGGCAAGCTAGGCAATACGGATATGTATATCTCCTCCTTTGTAACCGACCTTGTGTAACCCTAGCCCCCTTCGGTGTCTATATAAACTGGAGGGTTTTAGTCTGTAGGACAACATACAATCATACCATAGGCTAGCTTCTAGGGTTTAGGCACTCCGATCTCGTGGTAGATCAACTCTTGTACTACTCATATTGTCAAGAATAATCAAGCAGGACGTAGGGTTTTACCTCCATCAAGAGGGCCCAAACCTAGGTAAAACATCGTGTCCCCTGCCTCCTATTACCATCCGCCTTAGATGCACAGTTCGGGACCCCCTACCCGAGATCCGCCGGTTTTGACACCGACAGCTATATATACCCCTCCACCACCTCTTCATTCATGGAGAGAGCCATCAGAACAAACCTACACTTCCAACCTACTTTTTCTGAGAGAGAACTACCTACACTTGTGTTGAGGCCAATATATTCCATTCTTACCATATGAATCTTGATCTCTAGACTTCCCCAAGTTGCTCTCCACTCAAATCTTCTTTCCACCAAATCCATATCCTTTGAGAGAGAGTTGAGTGTTGGGGAGACTATCATTTGAAGCACAAGAGCAAGGAGTTCATCATCAACACACCATATGTTACTTCTTGGAGAGTGGTGTCTCCTAGATTGGCTAGGTGTCACTTGAAGGCCTCCGACAACATTGTGGAGTTGAACCAAGGAGTTTGTAAGGGCAAGGAGATCGCCTACTTCGTGAAGATCTACCGCTAGTGAGGCAAGTCCTTCGTGGGCGACGGTCATGATAGGATAGACAAGGTTTCTTCTTCATGGACCCTTCGTGGGTGGAGCCCTCCATGGACTCACGCAGCCGTTACCCTTCGTGAGTTGAAGTTTCCATCAACGTGGATGTACGATAGCACCACTTATCGGAACCACGTCTCAAAATCTCCGTGTCTCCAAATTGCGTTTGCACACTCCAATCTCATCTCTTTACATTCTTGCAAGTTGCATGCTTTACTTTCCGCTGCTCATACACTCTTTGCATGCTTGCTTGATATGTATTGTTAAACTTGTGCAAAAACTCCACTTTAACTCAAAGAAATTAAAAACTACAGCTTTTAGCACTTAGTGTCTAATCACCCCCCTCTAGACACCTCTTCTCGATCCTTTCAATGGGAAATGATATAGAATTCTTGGAAAGCAAAAAGGCCTACTTGAATAAATGTTTTTCAAAGAAGGACCTTGGAGAAGTTGCTTACATATTAGGCATCAAGATCTATAGAGATAGATCGAGACGCCTCATTGGTCTTTCACAAAGCACATACCTTGACAAGATATTGAAAAAGTTCAATATGGATTAGTCCAAGAAGGGTTTGTTGCCTATATTGCAAGGTGTGATATTGAGCACGGCTCAATGCACGACCACGGGAGAAGATAGAGAAAAGATGAGTGTCAACCCCTAGCCATAGGGTCTATTATGTATGCCATGATGTGTACTGGACCTGATGTAAACCTTGTCGTAAGTTTGCTAGGAAGGTACCAAAGTAATCCCGACATGGAGCACTCGACAGTGGTCAAGAATATCCTGAAGTACCTGAAAAGGACTAAGGATATGTTTCTCATTTATCGAGGTGACAAAGAGCTCGTTGTCGGTGTCAAAACCGGCGGATCTCGGGTAGGGGGTCCCAAACTGTGCGTCTAAGGCAGATGGTAACAGGAGGCGGGGGACACAATGTTTACCCAGGTTTAGGCCCTCTCGATGGAGGTAATACCCTACTTCCTGCTTGATTGATCTTGATGATATGAGTATTACAAGAGTTGATCTACCACGAGATCGTAGAGGCTAAACCCTAGAAGCTAGCCTATGATTATGATTGTTGTTGTCCTACGGACCAAACCCTCTGGCTTATATAGACACCGAAGGGGGCTAGGGTTACACTGAGTTGGTTACAAGGGAGGAGATCTACATATCCGAATTGCCAAGCTTGCCTTCCACGCAAAGGAGAGTCCCATCCGGACACGGGACGAAGTGTTCAATCTTGTATCTTCATAGTCCAACAGTCCGGCCAAAGTATATAGTACGGCTGTCCGAGGACCCCCTAATCTAGGACTCCCTCAGTAGCCCCTGAACCAGGCTTCAATGACGATGAGTCCGACACGCAGATTGTCTTCGGCATTGCAAGGCAGGTTCTTCTCCAAATCACGAGTACATGTCGAGTAGTGTCCAACTTCCCATGAACGTTGCACTCCTTGGCTTCTGCGCCTAATAATGGCTATCCTCCACGTGTCGAGCGAATGCGAGAAGTCGGGGCATTTTTACACTTGCCACCCTAACCATGTGAGTAAATCGTCTATTTAAAGAGACGGGGATCCTCAGATCCAGATCACACCATCCTCCAACAGCGAGCATCCATCGGAGCGTGCCCAAAAAAGTCCATCCCATCATGGCCGACCATCGTTGCTCCTCCTCTCACTCCCGTAGCCCTAAGCCAGGCAATTGGAAGAAGTGTTTCGTCCCCCACAACCGATTAGTAGACTTACAAACCTAGGGGTTTCTCCCTCCAGCGTATATGGTCCCCGTTCGAGTCGGACTAGCCACTTATAATGGCGGGGAGCAAGCGGAGAGCTTTCCCAACACATCCATGAGGGAGCGGGTATTCCTTGTCCCTTACTTATTGACGGGACTCGGATTTCCAATCCATCCATTCCTCCGCGGGCTCCTGGAGTTCTACGGCCTCCAGCTGCATAACTTTACTCCCGCCTCCATATTACACATCGCAGGCTACGTCGCCTTTTGCGAGCTGTTTCTGGGCTGCGAAGCTCATTTCGAGCTATGGAAGAGGCTATTCTGCATCGTACCCCGTACACAGGAGGGGTCAATATATCAAGTGGGCGGAGCCGAAATATGGCGCATCGCCGGGACTAGATACCTGTTCGGCACCGCGAAGAAGTCATCCAAACACTGGCCTTCGGAGTTATTTTATATGGAGGATGTCCCTCTTCCAGACGCTATTCGGATGAGCCTTCCTGAGTTTAATAATGCCCCTTTGAAGAAATGCAGCAGCTGGCGCCCTTAGAGCCCCCAGGAGGAAGATAACAGAGAGGTCATTTACCTGATGGGCCGGATAAAAATGCTAGCGAAATCAGGACTGACAATAATCGAGGTTATGTCAATATGTATAATGCGGGGGGTGCAGCCAATTCAGTATCAGGGACAACCCATGTGGCACTTCAATGGAGAAGACGATGCTACCCGCTGCGGTCGTAAAGGTCCTGACTCCGCCGCTGATTTAGCAAAAATACTGTCTAATTTATATAAAGGAGAGGAAGAGGAGTTCATCCGCATTAAGCCACGGGATGGATTCTCCATGTACAACCCCCCAAAATGGGTGAGCTGCTACTTTTTACTCCAGACCTTCCCGCATTCTTCGTCATAAATATTTACCTTGCTATTTTATAGCAGGAACTAAAAAAGCTGTGAGGGAGGTCCACAGCCCGTCTCCACAAGCAGAGGACCCTGACCGGGCCCTTGACCCCGAACTCGAAGAAGATCCGGACACCTTTGTGGAGCTCATTGACAGGACGTTCTATCAATTAAGCTGCGATGGTGCCTTGTTGGCCATCATAGCCGATTATCCTGGATTGCTCCCTACATCGCATGTAAGTAAACCGGAGTCCCAGCTTCCGAGAAGGATCCCATTTTTCGCGCTTCATCTACCGCACACATATGGTGTCTTACAGGGAAGGCCCTCGGGACGCCATGCCGAACCCGTAGTGACTCACCAACAAGGGGCACCGAAGCCGGGTAGGCTTAAAAGGAAGGTGGTCAGGACTGAGACGTTGTTGCAGAGGTATGAAAAAAAACCCTGTTCCGTGGTTGTCGCCATTTTAAATACAATAAAATTTGTGGTTCCTGGCAGGAAAAGTGCTTGCCGGACCATATCCGAAGAGCTTTCTGGGCAGGCCTCCACCAGCCGGGCTCGAGAGCCGGACTTAGAGGCAGACGCTAATGTGGGGCCAGCGTTGGATGTTCCTCCTACAGAGGATGCGGATAGGTTGTCCGCTATGAATTCTGAAGTGGAGAGTGCCATGAATCACATGCGTCGCCGGGCCATACTCCGTGACCCTAGTTTCTCTGAACAGGCGTTTGATGCCTTCAACTCAGGAGACACGTACATCCGAGCAGCTCAAAATGGTCTTGCCAGAGCCATGAACCAGTATGTAAAGGATATACGGATAAGAAAATCTGATAATTATGTATATCAGTAGCCCCTGAGACTTGAAACAGTTGGCACAATCGATTTAAGGATCATCATTTGCGTAGGTTCTTACGGAGAAGAATACCCAGATGTCTCAAGAGCTGGATGAGTGCAAAGCCCAGCTACGGGCCGCAGTTGCCGCAATGAAGGAGTCCAAGAAGGCCCCATCTGGAAAGACTTGTTCCTATCAAAAAGAATGACATGTACCAGTTAGTATTCGGCATGTATGTAAATCTACCAATAGATTCTGCAGACGATTTCGGAGTGAATCCGGAGGTCATGCGAGGGGATGAGCAACATGCTCAACGACAGCTAAAGGCTGACGAGCGCGTGCTTACGCAGGTTAGGTGGGAGAAAAACGATCTCCAAGATGCCAATACCCGGCTGGGTGTTGAACTGAAAGATGTTCGGGCCCAGTTTGCTGACTACGTAAAGGAGAATAAGAGGCTTCGACGCGACATTTTTAGTAAGTGCTTGAATGAACTTTTATAGATTTCGACGAAGAAACCTGCTAATAGAGTTATATCTATAGGTATGCTAACGGGTCGTCCTGCGGAGGAGATGCCCGGGTCTGCGGGTGATCTTCTGCAAGAGCTCTCACAACTGCACGAACAAGTACGACAGGTGATGCAGGGCATTGCCAAAGCCTTGTGGCCATCCGCCTCCCTGCTAGGAGGCATGGGGGAGCTTGTAGAGATGCTTAAGGGAGCGCGGCGGTGCTTCCGATTATGGAAGATATCGGCCTGCCGACAAGGTGCAAGGGAAGCCTGGGCCATGGTGAAGACGCGATATACCAAGGCTGACCCGAGCCACATGGTCGAGGTCGGACCTGTGGGGTCTGATGCGAAAGAGATCCCCGCCAGTTTGGTGTATGACCAGGTGAAATTAGCCGCAAAGTATTCCCAACAAGATTGTAGGCTAGACAGCCTATTGGATGGCATAGAAGAAGAATTTAGTCAGTCTAAGTGACTATGTACTTCAAGTGACATATATTGTCCCTAGCCGGATTGTAAATCATTTGTCATGGCGGACCTTTTCGCTTCGACCCCTGGACCCGACAGTCCGGAGTGTATCCGAATACCCGCTCAGTTATGTAAAAACCGGGGTACGCGTGGAAACTCGGTGTAGGGGTCATAAGTGCTTGAACAGACAAGTACCCAACTAGCTATGTTATATTATATGAATAGTAAGAAACATCTTCCAGGGAGAATAGTTCCATTAAGGGTTCCTTTGCCTGGGTACGCATGCATTAATGTGCATGTCCGAACTGCGAAAGAGACGCAGGATATAAACATCTGGGGGCATATATTGTAATAAGTAAAAGTCATCTTTTGTTCACCGACTAAATATTCCCTTAAGAACGCTAGCTTTCGGCCTTACCCAGTCTGAGGTACACATCCGGCTGACCCGGCGGTAACAATCGCAGAGGTGCTCCCCTTATGCCCTAGCCGAATTAACGGGAACTTAGGGCATAAACACAAGAGTCAGGCAACCCAGCTTGGCCAAAACATAAGTGATATCGATGCATATAATGGCAAAGATAAGGTACATGTGGAAAGTAACACATGTGCAGGGGGCATAGAGCCCGGAAAATAGTTATATTAAGCTTCTCTATAAGAAGACCCCAGGTATAATGAGCACGCCTAGCGCATCAAGATTGTGTAGTCAAGACACATTTTGACCTTTTAAGGTCGTGAAGAAAAAGGGAAGAAAGAAAGAAAAAGATAGATAACGGATATATAAAAAATTGACGGAGGTAAGGAGACGAACATAGAGTCCGACACTAGGCGTAGAACCTACGGAGTCTGGCGGCGTTCCATGGGTTTGGCTCGAGTCGATTGTCCAATGCATCCCGCAGACAGTACGCTCCACCGGTTAGAACTTTGTCAATAACTAAGGGACCTTCCCATTTGGGCTTAAGCTTGTCCTTTTTCTTCTCTGGTAGGCATAGAACGAGTTTGCCAACGTTATATGTTTTGGCCCGCACTTCTCTGCTTTGATACCATCGAGCCTGTTGCTGATAGAATGCGGAGCGGGCTTTTGCCACGTCACACTCCTCCTCCAGGGCATCTAAACTGTCCTGCCGATCAAGCTCGGCTTCTTTCTCTTCGTACATGCGCACTCGAGGTGAGTCATGAATGATGTCGCGGGGCAGTACCGCCTCTGCGCCGTACACCATAAAAATGGTGTGTATCCGGTAGTGAGATTCGGCGTGGTCTGCAACCCCCATAGTACGGAGTCGAGCTCCTCAACCTAGTGCGTATCCGATTCCTTCACGGATCGTACTAATCTGGGTTTAATGCCGCTCATAATAAGACCATTTGCTCGCTCGACTTGACCGTTTATTTAGGGGTGATACACAGAGGCATAATCAAGCTTAATGCCCATGTTGCCGCACCAAGTTTTTACTTCGTCGCCTGTAAAGTTCAAGCCGTTATCGGTGATGATGCTGTGGGGGATGCCGTAACGGTGTACAACCCCAGATATAGTCTATCACTGGTCTTGACTCGGCCGTTTTAACTGGTTTGGCTTCTATCCATTTGGTGAATTTATCCACCATGACCAATAGGTACTTTTTCTTATGGCTTCCTCATTTAAGGGGTCCGACCATATCAAGCCCCCAGACCGCAAAGGGCCAAGTAATGGGGATTGTTTGGAGAGCGGTAGGTGGCATATGGCTTTGATTTGCAAAAAGCTGGCAACCGATGCAATGTTGGACGAGGTCTTGTGTGTCTGCTCGGGCCGCTGGCCAGTAGAGACCTGTACGGAAGGCCTTCCTTACAAGGGCCCGAGCTGCGGCATGATGGCCGCCGAGTCCAGCATGAATTTTCGCCAAAAGTTGCCGTCCTTCCTCTTCGGAGATGCACCTTTGAAGTACTCTGGTACCGCTTTTATTATAAAGCTCTCCCTCGTGGAGGCTTTAGACCTCCGCACAATGCAACGTTCCTCGTTTGGGTCACCAGGGAGTTATTGCCTAGTTAGGTAAGCCAAGAAGGGTTTTGTCCACGGGGCGATGACAGCCATAATCACGTGGGCCGAAGGTGTTATTTCGGTGGCAGAGCCTCCGATTACGTCAGAGTATTCGTGTAACACCCCGGATGTAACTTTCCCAATTTGTACTCCAACTTTGCCATTTCCGGCGTTAAGTTATATTTATTTCCTCGGGTTCGGGTTTTGTCTCCGTGTGTTGTTGTCGTTGTCATGCATCTCATATCATTTCATCATGTGCATTGCATCTGCATACGTGTTCGTCTCATGCATTCGAGCATTTTCCCCGTTGTCCGTTTTGTTTTCCGGTGCTTCGTTCTCCTCCGGTCGCCATTTCTAGCTTTCTTTCGTGTGTGGGGATTAAACATTTCCCGATTGGACCGAGACTTGCCAAGCGGCCTTGGTTTACTACTGGTAGACCGCCTGTCAAGTTTCGTATCATTTGGACTTCGTTTGATACTCCAACGGTTAACCGAGGGACCGAGAAGGCCTCATGTGTGTGGCAGCCCAACACCCCTCCAATTTGGCCCAAAACCCACCTAAGTCTTCTCCATCATCTAGATCGTTCGATCACGATCGCGTGGCTGAAAACCGCACCTCATTTGGACTCTCCTAGCTCCCTCTATGCCTATTTATACCTCCCCCATTCCAAATCCGGTCGAAACCCTAGTCTCCTTCATCACCTCGCGCGCCGGACAAAAATCTCGCCGGCGGACGTGTCCGCCCAGCGCCCCCGCCGCCACGCCGCCGCCGTCAGCCATCGCCGCCCCGGGCCCGCGCCCCTCGCCGGCGCCCGCTCGCCCGCGCCGCCCGAGGCCCCGCTGGCCGCCGCCGCCACCTCCGCCGCCAGATCCGGCCGGGAGTGGCCGGATCCACCTCCCCGGCGGTCTCCTCCTTCCTCCGGTCGCCGCGGCCCCTTCTCTGGCGAGCCCCGCCGTCGTTCCTCGGCTTCCGCGCCGCCGTGCTACAGTGCCCGATCCGGAGCTACAGTAACCGCCAGATCTAGATCCATTCGGAGGTTGACTTTTCTCAGAAACCCTAGCCCATGTGCTCATGTTCGTGGACCCGTAACTTTGCATCCGTACCTCCGAATCATGCATATAGCATATCAAAATGTTCATCTCAGAGAGTAAATCATTTCATTCCATTGCATCATTTTCATTTGAGTTCATATTGATGCCCGAAATGCTGTTAGAAGAGGGTTACTTGAGTTAATTGTCAGATCTGCTTATCCGTTTAGGTTTTGTCATTTTTGCCATGATTAATGTGTAAATTATATGCCCTGATGCTCTACATGTGTTTTGTTAAGGGTTTTTTCATCTTTCCAGAGGTGCAACCCATGTATTTTTAGGATGTGTGTGGTGACTAGTGGAAGCTTGCAAAGTGGTGCACTTAGTAATTCTGTTTTCAGGGACTTAGTAATTTCACTAAGTCCTGCAGCTGTTTATCTCATGATGCCATATGTTCATATTATTTCCTAGTGATCCGTGCCTCTTTTGAGGATGATCAGTGATCGTGTTTTGTTAATCTTGTAGTGCTCTATCCATCCATGTCTTTGTTTGCAATTATGGAGCAACCTAGCTTGAGTCAATCGAGCTCTACTTTTGCTACTTTGTGAATCTGGGCAGATTGTCAACTTGTTTGCAATTTTTCCGGTGATGTTGTAGTTGATCCATGCATGCTATGCTATTTTTCTTGCCATGTCTAGATATCATTTTGTGCCTTCTTGATGGGTGTATGCTTGTCTTGCCATGACTTGCAACATAGTGAGTGCATCGAGCTCGTAAACATGCCTACTTGCGTTATATTTCAGCATGTGTCAGTTTTCACTAAGTCTGAAAACTGATTATGTTTTTGCTATGTTCACATGCTTGCAATTGTATTTTCTGATCCCTTTTGGGTCAAGGTCACTAAGGGACTTTTGTTAAGCTCTTTGAGTAGCTCCATGCCATGCTTTACTTTGCCATGTTCAGATCCTGTAGCTTATAGTTTTGTTGCTCCGAAGAGGGCTACCTGATCTGAAATTCCAGACAAGTGTTGATTTTACTAAGTCTGAGATCTGTTTGTCATATGCATTTTTGCCATGCTTGTTTGAACCTGTTAATGGATGATTTGGCTGTAGCTCAGTGTTAGACTTTTGTTAAGCATCTTGTATGCATCCCTGCCATGTATTTTTGTCTTATTTGGGTGTTGTAGCATGTTCATCTCATTGCATTTAGATGCCTACTTGCTGTAAATCGCAGACCGGTGTCATTTTTGAATCGCTTGCCATTTCCAAACCGTAACTCCGATTCCGGCGTTCTTTATATCGTTTTCAAGCGATTTCATCTCATCTTTCCAGTGGCACACTTTTAATTCCAAGTTGAGGCCAGGTTCATGCGTTTCCTATCATATCTTGAATTTTGCATCCCGCATCGCATCCCGCATAGCATATCATCATCGCATCATCTTGTTTGGTTCTTGCACGTGGTTGATTGTGTCCTTGTTGCTTGTTTGTCTTGTTTGGGTAGAGCCGGGAGACGAGTTCGCTAACGAGGAGCCCGTTGAGTTTGCTTTTGAGGATCCAGTCAACTCTGACAACTGTGCAGGCAAGATGATCATACCCTCGAAATCACTAATATCTTTGCTATGCTAGTTTGCTCGCTCTTTTGCTATGCCATTGCTACAATGCCTACCACTTGCTTTCAAGCCTCCCAAATTGCCATGTCAAACCTCTAACCCACCATGTCCTATTAAACCGTTGATTGGCTATGTTACCGCTTTGCTCAGCCCCTCTTATAGCGTTGCTAGTTGCAGGGGAAGATTGGAGACCGTTCCTTGTTGGAACATTTATTTACTTGTTGGGATATCATTATATTATCTTGTTATCTTAATGCATCTATATACTTGGTAAAGGGTGGAAGGCTCGGCCTCTCGCTTAGTGTTTTGTTCCACTCTTGCCGCCCTAGTTTCCGTCATATCGGTGTTATGTTTCCGGATTTTGCGTTCCTTACGCGGTTGGGTTATAATGGAAACCCCTTGAAATTTCGCCTTGATTAAAGCTTTTCCAGCAAAGCCCGACCTTGGTTTTACCATTCGCCACCTAGCCTCTTTTTCCCTTGGGTTATCGGAGCCCAAGGGTCATCTTATTTTAAACCACCTCGGGCCAGTGCTCCTCTGAGTGTTGGTCCAAACTAGAGTCCTGTGCAGCGCCCCCTCAGGGAAACTCGAGGTTTGGTTTTAGTTGTATGGAGCACTCATCTGAGTGTGCCCTGAGAAAGAGATATGTGCAGCTCCTATCGGGATTTGTCGGCACATTCGGGCGGTGTTGCTGGTCTGGTTTTAACCTGTCGAAGTGTCTTGAGTAACCGAGATACCGAGTCTGATCGGAACGTCTTGGGAGGAGGTCTATTCCTTCGTTGACCGTGAGAGCTTGTCATGGGCTAAGTTGGGACTCCCCTGCAGGGTTTTGAACTTTCGAAAGCCGTGCCCGCGGTTATGGGCAGATGGGAATTTGTTAATGTCCGGTTGTAGATAACTTGAACCTTAATTTAATTAAAATGAACCAAACAAGTGTGTTACCGTGATGGCCTCTTCTCGGCGGAGTCCGGGAAGCGGACACGGTGTTGGAGTAATGTTTGCGCAGGTTGCTCTTTAGTTTCTCGCTCGTGCTTTGCCTCCTCTTCTCGCCCTCTTTTGCGAATAAGTTAACCACCATATTTGCTAGTCGCTTGCTGCAACTCCACCTATATTTACCTTGCCTTACCTGCAAGCTTAAATAGTCTTGATCGCGAGGGTGCGAGATTGCTGAGTCCCTATGGCTCATAGATTACTATTACACCAGATGCAGGGCCTGGTGATTCCGCTCCAGGAGACGCGTATGAGCTCAAGTGGGAGTTCGACGAAGAATCTCAACGTTACTATGTTTCCTTTCCCGATGATCAGTAGTGGTGCCCAGTTGGGGGTGATTGGGACCGTGTCGCATGTTGGGTTATTTTTTATTTTGGCGCCGTAGTCGGGCCATGAGTGTTTGGATGATGTACTGTTATTTATGTACTTGATTGACGTGGCGAGTGTAAGCCAACTATTGTTATCTCCCCTTTATTATTTATATTACATGGGATGTTGTGAAGATTGCCTAACTTGCGACATATGCCTTCAATGCGATTATGCCTCTAAGTCGTGCCTCGACACGTGGGAGATATAGTCGCATCGAGGGTGTTACAAGTTGGTAATCAGAGCCTTCCCCGACCTTAGGAGCCCCATTGCTTGATCGTTATTAGCAGCCGAGTTGTGTCTAGAAAAATGTTTTGAGTCATTTAGGAATTATATATTGGGGAGTTTAGGAATTCTTTTTACTTCCCAGTCTCCTCATCGCTCTGGTAAGGCATCCTGACGTAGAGTTTTGACTCTTCTCTTCTCAAATTTCACTAAAAAAATTTTTAGGATCACGCGGGTATCTTGGAATCGTTCCGATGGTTTTATGATGAGAACATTGTCTTGGTGCCTCCTGTCAGGGGTTTAGTGGAAGTGTCCCGGGGAGTTGAGCTTTGAGGTGTTGTCATCATAATTTTATCGTTGCAGTTCTGGAATACCTGAGTCTAGTACGCCGACATCGAAAATCTCTTTTATGCAGTTCGTTGGTGAGATAACCTCGACGCCACCTAGTACTGGGCGGGAGTTTGGGAGTATCACCATAACTTGTATAACGGATGCTTTTCGAAGGTTGAGGTAGATGGTTTCCGAAGGTTTCTTGGTTATGTGTTGAAGGATGGATACAGCTGGATGTAGGATTTGCTAGTTTGGGTGAGATATTATGCTTCCCCTGTATCCCCAACACCTGATTGCATAGCCGGAAAGGTTCGGGAGTTTCATAGGTGGGAATTCTAGTAGCTCTAGTTCTTCCACGGATATTGGTTTGAGATTGGGATTTCTTACCGATTATTCGTTCTTGATCCGTACCTTGTTGACTTATTTCTCTACCTTAATTCTAAGTGGCTTCTCAATTTATGGATATGTGACCATTTCAAGAGGAATACATTCATTCATTTTGTTCGGATGTGAAGACTATATGTTGCAATTTTCATTCCGTTGGATTCAGCTTCAATATTTGTCTGTCAATGTGCTAATGGTGGTCAACCTCTTCAGGATGGCTCCTCCAACGCGCACGACTCTGAATCCTGATTCACCACCACCTCCACCTCCTCCAGAGGCATGGCAAGCTGTGATGGCCGCAACCAATGCAAACACACAGTTGATCATGCAAATTCTTCAAGAGCGCAATCAAGGCAACCAAGGGAATCAAGGCAGCAATCAGAGTCACTTTGCTACACTCAACCAGTTCCTTGCTAACGGGCCAAAGACTTTCAGCAATTGTGTTGAGGCAACCGATGCTGACGATTGGCTTGTGGATCTGTGCAAGCATTTCAAGTGCAGTAACGTCAGGCCTGAGGACTTTGTCAAGTTCTCTTCCTTCCAACTCAAAGATCAAGCTGCAGAATGGTTCCAGCAGTACAAGGACTCCAGAGGTGGACGTGTTATCACTTGGGATGATTTCCGTCGAGATTTCCGAGCTCATCATATTCCTCAAAGCGTGGTTGAAAGCAAGCGTGAGGAATTCCGCAATCTGAAGCAAGGCTCTTTGTCTGTCTATGACTACAACAAATTGTTCCAGAAGGTCGCCCGCTTTGCCAAGCAGGACGTCCCTGATGAGAAGAGCATGATATACCAGTTCAGGGGTGGTCTCAGAGAAGAAATTCAGCTAGCTCTTGTCCTCTTCGAGCCCTTGAGATACGATGAGTTCTACAACATGGCATTGAAGCAAGAGGCTGCTCAGTTGAGGTGTGATGCTTCCAAGAAGCGAGTCAGAGATGCTACTCCTTCTTCCTCTACTCAAGTGGCCAAGCAGCAGAAGTATTGGCTTCCTCCTCCTCCGTTTCATCAGCCGTATCAGCAGAAGAGCAAAGGTGGCAGTGGTTCTTCACACCCACCCAACCCTGGCTTTCAGAACAAGACTTCGTCTCATGCTCCAAGATCGAGTGCTCCGTACCACCGTCCGCTTTCAGAGGTCATGTGCAACAAGTGCCAACAGAAGGGTCACTATGCCAACAAGTGTTTCAACCAGAGGCATCTTTCTCCTCCTCCTCCTCCTGTGAGATCGGCAAGTACAGCTGTGGTCAAGCATAACCCCAAGTTCGCCAAGGTCAATATGGTGAATGCAGCTCAGGCAGAGGACTCACCAGATGTCATCATGGGTAACCTTCCTGTTAATGATATTCCTGCAAAAGTTATTTTTGACACTGGTGCATCGCATTGCTTCATTTACAAACCTTTTGCATCAAAGTATGAGTGTGATTATCAGTATCTGCAAAGTTCCTTGCAAATTGTGTCACCGGGCAAGCAGATGACAGCTAACACCTGCGTCCCGGAGGTTACTATCACATTGGGTGACCACAAGTTCCTTTCTTCCCCAATTTTTCTTGGTAAATCGGATATTGATCTTATTCTCGGAATGGATTGGCTTTCTAAGCACAAGGCACATCTTGATTGTGCTGCCAGTCAGATTCAATTGACTCATTCGTCTGAGGATGTAATTGTCTTTGCCGCTCGGGATAATACATCCGTCTGTTTTCTCTCAATGAGAAGGGTGAATTGGACGCTATTTCGCAAATTCCAGTCGTTTGCGAATATCAAGACGTCTTTCCAAAAGAGCTTCCAGGAATGCCTTCACACCGTCCAGTTGAATTCTTTATTGATCTTGAGCCTGGCACGGAACCTGTGTGCAAGCATCCTTACAAGCTCGGACCTGAAGAGATGAAGGAGCTAAAGAAGCAACTCGATATTCAAGAGAAAATGGGTCTCATCCGGCCTAGTTCTTCTCCGTGGGGTTGTGGGGTTCTTTTTGTGAAGAAGAAGGATGGAACGGACCGACTTTGTGTTGATTATCGTCCAGTGAACAAGAAGACCATCAAGAACAAATACCCACTTCCCAACATCAATGAGCTGTTCGAACAACTCAAAGGTGCTCGAGTATTCTCCAAGTTTGATCTCCGTATGGGTTATCATCAGATTCGAATCCGTGAGCAAGATATTCCCAAGATGGCGTTCAGGACAAGCTTTGGTTCATATGAATACACTGTCATGTCTTTCGGTCTCGTCAACGCTCCTCCGACGTTCTCTCGCATGAACTTCATCTTCAACGCCTACACCAATGACTTCGTTTTAGTCTATCTCGACGACATTCTGGTATTCTCCAAGAACAAGGAAGATCATGCCAAGCACTTGCGTTTGGTTCTTGATAAGCTCAGAGAACATCAGTTCTACGCCAAGTTCTCCAAGTGTGAATTTTGGCTCAATGAGTTTCTTTATCTTGGTCATATCATCTCTGCCAAGGGCATTGCCATGAACCCTGAGAAGGTGTCTGCAATTGTGGGTTGGGAACCTCCTCAGAACGTGAAGCAACTCCGTAGCTTCCTCGGTCTCGCAAGCTATTGCCGAAGATTCGTTGAAAACTTTTCTAAGATCGCGAAGCCTCTCTCAAATCTTCTCCAGAAGCACGTCAAGTACGTTTGGTCTCCGGAGTGTGACATTGCTTTCAACACTTTGAAAGAGAAATTGATCACTGCTCCATTTCTGACTCCGCCTGATGAATCCAAGCCGTACGAGGTCTTTTGTGACGCCTCTCTCCAAGGTCTTGGCGTAGTATTGATGCAAGAGAAGAAAGTTGTTGCTTACACATCTCGCCAGTTGAAGCCTAATGAGAAGAACTAACCCACTCATGATCTCGAGTTGGCGGCAGTTGTGCATGCTCTTTTGACTTGGAGACATCTTTTATTGGGAAGAAAAGTGGACATTTTCACTGATCACAAGAGTCTCAAGTACATCTTCACCCAGCCTAATCTCAACCTCAGGCAAACTCGATGGGTCGAAATGATTCAAGAGTATAATCCGAGTATCGAGTATACTCCAGGCAAGGCCAATGTGATTGCTGACACATTGAGCAGGAAAGCTTATTGTAATAGTCTGATTCTCAAGCCTTATCAACCCAAGCTATGTGAAGCTTTCCGCAAACTTAATCTGCAAGTTGTTCCTTAAGGATTCCTCGCCAGCCTTCAAGTCTCTCCTACCTTAGAAGACCAGATTCGCCAAGCCCAGCTTCTTGATGCTATGGTGAAAAAGGTGAAGATTGGGATTGCCAAGAGTCAACCCAAGTACAAGTGCTACCGCCTTGATGACAAGGATACTCTCTTCTTCGAGGATCGTATTGTAGTACCCAAAGGTGACCTTCGTAAAGTGATCATGAACGAGGCTCACAATTCTCTCCTCTCCATCCACCCTGGGAGCACAAAGATGTATCAGGACCTCAAGCAAGCTTATTGGTGGACTCAAATGAAGCGCGAGATTGCTCAGTTCGTGAATGAATGTGATGTTTGCAGAAGAGTGAAGGCAGAACACCAAAGGCCAGCTGGTCTCCTCCAACCTCTTGCCATTCCAGAATGGAAGTTTGACCACATTGAAATGGACTTCGTGACTGGGTTTCCAAAGTCCAAGCGTGGCAATGATGCTATATTCGTTGTCATCGACAAACTCACCAAAGTGGCTCACTTTCTACCTATCAAAGAGTCGATCAATGCAGCTCAACTGGCGGAACTCTATACCTCTCGTATTGTTTCTCTGCACGGTATTCCTCAAGTGATCTCTTCAGAC